>NW_020825416.1:0-227734 GCF_003286085.1 Drosophila persimilis | reverse complement strand
GGTACTGGTTGTATTCAGCAATCGGACAAATTATTTTTTGAAGTTATTGTATTTGCTACATAAATACCAGGTTGAATTTCCTGGTTTGGGATTAATATGGTTTCTATATCGGACGTTAATTCTATTTTTCTGACCACTTGTGATCTTGCTGGTAGAAGAATTGTATTGTTACCAGAACTGTATGTTATTCGAACATAAATTTTAATTTTTATATTATTTGGTCGTATTATTAACCAATCCTCTGCAGGTTTTAAGTCTATTAGGCAGTTTAATTCTTTTATGAAATCAATGCCTATTATTCCATCACACGGAATTGCAAAATTCTGATTAACTAAATTGAAATTGGTGTTACGATGCTCTGTTTTAGCAACGTTGCACGTAGGACATTTATTGATGATATTTTGGATTAACTTTTGATAATCGGGGTAGTAGAATTTTCCTTTAAACCAATTAGTGGTCTTTTCGATACCTGGGTGAAGTAGCTCTTTATGATTCTTCAATATTTGTTCCTTGAATTTGGAGTAGTTCGGAATATCTATGAGTTTGGTACTGGATTTAATCAGTTTAGTCAAGTGATTGGGACTGATTATCTCCAGGAATGCCCTTTGGAACAGTGGGAAGTCTACTTCATTACGGAAATATAGTGCACTCTTTTTGGTACACACATATTCCTTTATTATATTTTTCGCTAGTGACTCTGTCATTTCAGTATATGTGATTTTTATCAGTATCTTGTGGAAATAGTGGGATGTTTCTACCTTATCCTCATTTCCTTTAATCAGTTCTATTTACCTATTATAGTAATTAATTGGTCGCTCTGTAAGTGGAATATAATTTATTTTATCTTCTTGCGCGCTATGGACCGTTGCACAATCACTGATAATGGTTTCCCCGAGTAGGTTTTCGTTGATCTTTACTCTTGATAGCGCATCAGCTACATGGTTCTCCTTTCCTGGTAAATATTTTATTTTGAAGTCAAATTCATTTAATTTGATCTTCGTTCGTTGTAGCTTCATATTTGGTTCCTTGAGGTTATTCAACCAAATCAAGGGTTTGTGATCACTTAATATCTCAAACGTTCTACCAAACAGGTGTGATCTGAAATACTTAGTTGCCCAAACTATAGCTAGTAATTCCTTTTCTATTGCTGAATAATTGATTTCATGTTCGTTTAAGGTTCTACTTGCATAGCAAATTGGTTTGTGGTCTTGCATCGGTTGTTACCGTGAACATTTTGTTGAAATCTGGAAATGCGAGGATGGGGTCTGAGGTGATAAGTACTTTCAACTTTTCGAAGGCCTCAACATATTTTTCCTCGGTTGGGTCTATGACTGCACGTTTCTTTAATTTGAGTGTCATTGGTTTTGCTATATTAGCGAAATTGGGAATGAATTTCCTATAAAATCCACATAAACCTATGAATGATTTTATTTTTGTGGTTGTATTGGGTATTGGGTATTAACGGAACTATGCCGTTAGTTTTTACTACATGGCCTAGGAATTCCGTTTCTTTCTTCAGGAATTCACACTTATCCATTTGAAGTTTGAGGTTTGCATCTCTCAACTTTCCAAAGACCCTTTTAAGAGACAACAAATGTTCTTCCAATGATGTGGAATAGATAATGATGTCGTTTAGATACACAGGGCAATCTTTGAAAATTAAATCTTCTAACAGATTGTTCATGCATCTTTGGAATGCGGCGGGGGCAGTGGTTAGCCCAAAAGGCATACGAGTGAACTCGTAATGACCATGCTTCGTGGAGAAAGCTGTTTTTGGGATTGAGCTAGGTTCCATAGGAATTTGATGGAATCCCTTAGCTAAATCGATTGTTGGCACCTACCTAGTTTATCTAGTATTTCGTCCATTCTGGGTGTAGGAAATTTGTCCTTGATTGTCACCTCGTTTAGACTTCTATAATCTGCTACCATACGATATTTCTGCTTTCCTGAAGCATCTATCTTCTTTGGTATCATAGCAATGGGTGCACAATAGGGAGAATTCGACTTACGAATGTTTCCCTGTCTAATCATATCTTTGATTTGTTGGGTCACTTCCTGATCGTGTATTTGAGCATATTTATATGGTCGACGATATACAGGATCTTCGTGATGGGTTTTAATTTCGTGCTTTATAGTATCGTGTATTTGAGCATATTTATATGGTCGACGATATACAGGATCTTCGTGATGGGTTTTAATTTCGTGCTTTATAGTACTAGTGAAGGTCAAAATGTCACCTTCTTTATACTGTACGTCCTTAAATTCATAGAGAACTTTCTTTAGTTTCTCCTTTTCTTCGTCATTTAAATGTTCCAACCTTAGCTGGTTACATTCCCTTTATTCATTCTCTAATGCGGAAGCGAAGTATTGCTCTCCTTCAGGAGATGGGTCAAGGCACTTAGGTGTAGTTATATCTTCTGATTCGGTGCACTGCTACCTGCCTGAGTCTGATTGATTTGATAGTTAGTGGGATTCTGTACTCTGCCCTGGTTTAAGGAATTTCTAAATTCGTTAAATAATCCTTTATTATTTACGGCATTGTTTCCTGAATTATTTCGATTCGATCCATGATTATTTCTGGAAGTACTTGGGTTTTGATTGTTATAATCGTTACTACTATAGCGAGGGTAATAAGTTCCAACGTTCCTACGATTGTTATTTCCGTTTCTTGAGTGTTCGTGATTCTTGTTATCATTTACGAAATTTTCGTAGATTCCTAACTCTTGAGCTGATTTTTCTAGTTTAGCCCTAGTAGAAATGTCTTTCTTTGCTAAGATAATGAACAGTCTATTGGGTAGAGCATCTTCTATGGTATGTCTGGTGGCATTTTTCAGAGCGTTTTTAAAGATTGTCTTATTTTCTGCGCTAGTTTCCAGATTTAGTTTACTTACTATAACATTGGACTTAATTTCTAGTTCCTCTATGAACTTACGAATACTCCCATTGAACTTGGTATCGTGTAATTGTTGTAGTAGCGTCTCGTATGGAGTGTGGTTGTTGAATTTGCTGATTAGGGCTTCCTTTAGATCGCTCCAGGTGTTGGGTTGAAGGCTTTGTGATAAAAGTTGTGCTCGTCCGCACAGTTGACCCTCAGTGGCTCCGTACATGATGCTTTGTTGCCGGAGGTCTTCTGTTGGGTACAATCCGGAGATGTACTCAATCCTGCTTATGAACGAACTTAGACGTTCTTGGCATCCGTCGTATGGTGGAATTTGCCTGATTGACTTCAAGGCTTGGTTCAGGTGTGTTTCTGTTAGCGGCATGTTTATTTCTTTTTATTATACCCGATCCTCAAAATGAGTATTGGGGTATATTAGATTTGTGGTAAAAGTGGATGTGTGTAACGTCCAGAAGGAATCGTTTCCGACCCCATAAAGTATATATATTCTTGATCAGCATCAATAGCCGAGTCGATTGAGCCATGTCTGTCTGTCCGTCCGTCCGTCTGTCCGTCTGTCCGTCCGTCCGTCTGTCCGTCTGTCCGTCCCCTTCAGCGCCTAATGCTCAAAGACTATAAGAGCCAGAGCAACGATGTTTTGGATCCAGACTTCTGTGATATGTCACTGCTACAACAATATTTCAAAACTTTGCCCCGCCCCCTTCCGCCCACACAAAGGACGAAAATCTGTTGCATCCACAATTTTAAAGATACAAGAAAACCAAAAACGCAGAATCGTAGAGAATGACCATATCTTTTAGACTGCAGAATCTGAATTGGATCATATTATTATTATAGCCAGCATCAAGAAAACAATTTCATTTTTTCTCGCCCTGTCTCTCCCTAACACACACGTAGCATAGGCGGCTTTGCTTAGAGTAAAACATTAGCGCCTAGATCTCAGAGACTATAAAAGCTAGAGCAACCAAATTTGGTATCCACACTCCTAATATATCGGACCGAGACGAGTTTGTTTCAAAATTTCGCCACACCCCCTTCCGCCCCCGCAAAGAATGCAAATCTGGGGATATTCACAAATCTCAGAGACTATTAAAGCTAGAGTAACCAAATTTGTTATCCGCACTTCTGTTAGATCTCACTATAAAACGTATATCTCAAAATTTCGCCCCACCCCCTTCCGCCCACACAAAGGACGAAAATTTGTTGCATCCACAATATTGCAGATTTGAGAAAACTAAAAACGTAGAATCATAGATAACGACCATATCTATCAGATTGCTGAGTCTGGATCAGATCAGATCATTTTTATATCGAAAGGAAACAAATCAATTTGCACTGGCTACGCAGCGCCCGACGTCACGCTCAGACTGATTTTCTGTCTCTCTCGCACGCACTCATTGTCGTGTCGATTAATATAAGCGGCGTCTGCCGGAGGAGAGCCATACTGACTTAGTATCGGGTATAACTGTAGAGTTGCGATGTCCGCAGCAACTCACAACGTTCCCCCTCGTTTATTTATTTTTTCTAATATTAATTGAGTTTGAATCGTGTGTAGATTCTTTGGCGAATCTCTTTAGTATTAGCGTTACTTTTTCTCTGATCACTGTAGGTTATTACGCACTGTAACTGTCACTACGCCAATTGATCGTCTTAAAAAAAGGATTCACTTTTAACTGAGATCCTACCGGCCGCGCCAGTTAAATATGCGACACTTCAGTTTACGTTTTAAAAAAGATTTTATTCTTTCACTTAAACTTAGTGTACATTGATTAGTTATTTCCCCGACGAATGCTGAGGTCCGATGTCTTGAATGGAATTAACTTGAATTCTCCGACGGTGTCACGATTGACGTTTGTCTTGAACAGAACTGATTTGCCTTCTTAAATGTAGACTATTTATATCATGATGCTCGGCTTGGGATTTGGATTTGGATTCGGAGGCGTTGGCTTCGACTTCGGCTTCGGTGATGGAGTACGTGACTCGATCGATATGTGGGAAAGGCGGCTTTTGATGAAAGGCTTCCGCTGCGTATGATTGGTGTTGCATTACTTGGGGGTGGCTGAGAATAGGGCCTCTGATTGGTCAGCTACGATGGCGTGGTTCTTAAGAATCGATTAGTAATTGATCTCTGAAGAGTGGCGTGATTCTAGTGCGGCTGAATTTTAGTGCGGCTGGATTCTAGTGCGGCATCTATTGTTTTATGTTCAACTTCTAGCTTAGGGTGTTTGTTTAGATTGCCTGCAATCGGCTACGCGTGGTCCATTTCGAGCGTGAGATTGTTTATGGGGGTTCGAAGCTGAGGGTGTCGGATTGTTTATAGTATTGGGGGTGCAGGGTAATAGACATAGACAAGGGTATGCGGAGCATGGACTATAGATATGTCACTATATATATATCTATACCCAAATAATTTTCATGCTTTAAAATAATGAATTTATAACTAAACTTATATAATAATTAGGATTAAGGCAATATTACCCACAAATTAGAACCTAAGACAATTGTTGTGTTTCTGCAACTGCAACGTAATGAATATTGAAATTGAAGTCTCACATTATATTAAAATATGAATCGTTTTGAATTGAAATGAATCTTTAAAATCATAAAAATGGTCTGTCGAGTATCCGTGCCAGGGTCTTATAAAATGTGGTAAATCTTAGTAAAGGATTCACCAAGGGACAATGTAAGAACTCGAACGCATTGTCATGGTAGGGTGGGTACAGAAGAGAGGGACAATCAACACCTAGGTTCTCTCTAAATAGAAATGGTTCAGTAGGGCTTTTATTTGGCGTTTTTTGTTTTTGTTTGTTTTAGTATAATCGAGGAAGAACCCCGACCATCCGGCGAGCTAGACCCGAGCCTAGCAAGAGTGCACACGACTGATCCTATTTGTACGCCGTCCTTAAGATCAGTCATAGTCATCTGCTGATATCAAGGGCCTATATATCTTTTTACATATATATATTTAAACTCTGGTACACTACACATTTATGGCGCCCAACGTGGGGCCAGGCAACTTGCCTTAGAATCTAAAATCAATTCAGAGCCGATATTAAAATTTGGATTTATAGTGTATTACTATATAGGCCTACATCAAAATTTCAGCGACACATTTTCTTTTGCAAAATATTGCATAAAGGTTAAAGATTTCAAAATTTATACTTAGACTCGGTTTTCGGATTTAGCAACTGCAATTCATTTGATTCGGATTGGTTGACCAAAACAGACGTATATATCGAATTGTGAGTATCAGAGACAGTTATGCAATACCATACAGTGATCAGAATAAACAGGAATTGTTTTAGGATTTTGCGGTTCCAATTCATTTCATTTTGGATTGATCGACCAAAGCAAACCTGCTTTTTCACTTTAGGCATCTTGAGTTATTCGGATTTACAATTTTATATTGCCAAATCACGATAGTTGTCCAATGATTCAGTGCACGAGGCCATTAACTTATAAATAGTCCATATTAACGGAAATAGAAAAGCCTACTGAAACCAAATAGATATTTTGTAAGTATTCTGGCATGTGGGAAAGACAGACATTATTATTACAATTAATACCTTCTTATATAATTTTTTTTATTAGTTTTTTTTCTTTAATTCCTTAAATATTGTCTGATATACAATGGCTGTAAGGCGAAGTACAGATGATATAACAACTGCTTTGCAAGAAGCAGAACCAGTTTGTGGAATTTGCAACGACACAAATTCCATAAACTTTGTATTTTGGAACAGATTAGGACAAACCCAAAATGTCCCACCTGTTCATTAGATTGTTCTGCTCTGGCACTAACATTCTCTAACAACACGAGCTTAACGCCGAAGGAATACAATAGCACAATAGACGGAACGTCTAATCGACCTAAAAAAGGCCAAAAGTTTATTAGAAGGGGTATGAATACGAGATCAACTCAACGATCCAGGTTAGATCGCTCACCAACAGAAACTGAAACCAACAATACAACCCTTCCAATAACCACTCAAGTGGAAATCGCTAACTACGTCCAGTCTGCTGTAAGCATTCAACAGGCTCATTTAATGGAACAACTAACTTAATTTTTAAGCAAAACAATTGAATCTTCGATTCAAAATCAATGTCACCACAGTTGACACAACCAGAACATATCCCTCCCAATGTTTCCGGTGACAATAACATTAACCAAACAAATAACGTGGGTATCGGTCAAGCACGAGATAGTCACGCAAAAGTTCTTTTAGATTTTTCAGGAGCGAGTGCAAATCGAAGTAATTCGAGCTCACACGTAGCACCAGCAAAAGTTTCCAGTATAAACATGCATGATGATGGATGACTTTGTTTATCGAGTACGTTCTCTAACGCAACAAAATCTTTATAACAATTATCAATTGCTTTGTGATCACTTGTATCTTTTATTCGCGGGAAAAGTTAGTGATTGGTACTGGAAATTCCATCGAACTTACTCAAACTTTAATTGGGATACGTTTTGTATAGAGTTTAGACGAAGATTTGAAGAGGTTGAGACCGACTATGATATCTGGGAAAAGATTAGGAAACGTCGTCAGGGCGAAAACGAATACTTCGATGACTTTGAATATGCTATCGAAGATCTCGTGGATAGGCTTCAAAATTCGGTTACAGAAGAAGATGTTGTGAATCTACTTATTAGAAATTCCAAGCCCACTCTTCACCACGAGCTTCTTCACTTAAAGATTGCCAACAGATCGCTATTACGACGAGAGGTACGTAAGCACGAGCAGTTTTATAACGATATAAAATCGGTCAAGCAAAGGACTCTTCGCTCATACGTATTGGAATTGTCAGGTTCAGACGATAGCGAGCAGCTATTCGATGACTTGGTCGAGCATAAGAATCCTTAGAAAAAAGTTTGCAAGAATCAACTACTAGTTTAACGAATGACCAAAGTTTAAGGGAGCCTAAGATCAGCTCACAAACAGTAGAGGAAACCCTGCCTACGGCATATCATTATTCATTTACTGCTTTACCTGAAAGGGAAGCAAATTTTTGATAAGATAGATAGTTTTAAATTTGTAAGAAAGCCCAACGCTCAACTAAACGTTTAAGACAATTTTGGAAGATGGTTCGCAAGAATAAGAACAAGTTTGTTTCCGCTATATTTCTTAGTTCGGATAACAGGCTGTATACCAATGTCACCATTGAAGGCAGTGATTACATTGCTTTGTTGGATTCGGGGGCCACAATCAGTTGTATTGGAGGCTCAGCCGCGAAAGAAATGTTGGCGCATTGCAAGGTTAAAAAGTGTTCAGGAGCAATACGAACGGCTCACGATACTGAAAGTAAGGTTATAGGCAAGCTGGTAACACAAATTAATTACCGTGAATGCACGGCAGACCTAGAAATGTTTCTTATTCCTGAACTCAAGCAAGACGTCTATTTGGGGATAGACTTCTGGCAAAAATTTGGACTTTTAGATAAAATCACACACACTGCAGAGGTATCTGAATTAGATGTTGGAGGTACGGATGACGTCGAAGAACCACCGAACCTACATAAATTGACAGCAGACGAGAGAGTTCGCTTAGATAAAGTGATAGGTTGTTTTCCATCTTTCGCTACTGAAGGATTAGGCCGTACCAGTTTAGTCACACACTCTATAGATGTTGGAGCATCTATTCCCGTAAAGCAACGACATTGGCCGGTATCACCAGCCATTGAGAAATTGATGTTTGCCGAGGTGGACAATATGCTTGCGCTCGATGTTATAGAGGAGTCGACTAGTCCCTGGAGCAGTAATTGCGTTTTGGTAAAGAAAGGCGAAAAATATAGACTGTGTCTCGATTCAAGAGAAGTGAACAAGGTTACAAGACGGGATGCATATCCGTTACCACATATTGATGGTATTCTAAGTCGGTTACCACCCGCTCGTTACATCACTGGATTAGACATGAAACACGCATTTTGGCAAATCCCGTTGGATGAACACTCGCGGCAGTACACTGCATTTACAGTGCCTAACCGACCGTTATATCAATATAAAACGAGGGGGAACGTTGTGAGTTGCTGCGGACACCGCAACTCTACAGTTATACCCGATACTAAGTCAGTATGGCTTTCCTCAGGCAGACGCCGCTAATATTAAACGACACGACAAAGAGTGCGTGCGAGAGAGACAGAAAATCAGTCTGAGCGTGACGTCGGGCGCTGCGTAGCCACTGCAAATTGATTTGTTCCCTTCGGCTATAACAATGATCTGATCTGATTCAGATTCAGCAATCTGGTAGATATGATCATTATCTATGATTCTGCGTTTTTAGTTTTCTCGTATCCTCAATATTGTGGATGCAACAGATTTTCGTCTTTTGTGTGGGCGGAAGGGGGTGGGTCGAAATTTTGAGATATACGTTTTATAGCGAGATCTAACAGGAGTGCGGATACTAAATTTGGTTACTCTAGCTTTAATAGTCTTTGAGATTTGTGGATGCCCCAGCTTTTCGTCCTTTGCGGGGGCGGAAGGGGGTGTGGCGAAATTTTGACACAAAACTTTCAAGGTCCGATATCACAGGAGTGTGGATACCAAATTTGGTTGCTCTAGCTCTTATGGGTTCTGAGATCCTTGAACTCATATTTTGCAATTGGCAAAACCGACCATGAAACCTGTGTGTTAGAGAGAGACAGAGCGAGAAAGAGTGAAATTGTTTTTTTGATTGTGGCTATAATAATTATACGATCTGGTTCAGATTTTCACTCTAGAATATATAGTCATCTTCTACGATTCTGCGTTTTTAGTTTTCTCGTATCTTTAAAATTGTGGATGCCACAGATTTTCGCCCTTTGTGGGGGCGGAAGTGGGCGGGGCAAAGTTTTGAAATATGTTTGTAGCAGTGACATATCACAGAAGTCTGGATCCAAAACATCGTTGCTCTAGCTCTTATAGTCTTTGAGCATTAGGCGCTGAAGGGGACGGACAGACGGATGGACGGACAAACGGACAGACGGACAGACAGACATGGCTCAATCGACTCGGCTATTGATGCTGATCAAGAATATATATACTTTATGCGGTCGGAAACGATTCCTTCTGGACGTTACACACATCCACTTTTACCACAAATCTAATATACCCCAATACTCATTTTGAGTATCGGGTATAATGATGCCTTTTGGTCTTTGCAATGCCGCTCAAACTCTCTGCAGACTAATTGATCGAGTTATTCCAGCTCATCTTCGTACACGTGTGTTTGTATATTTAGATGATCTACTTGTTTTATTAGAGGACTTCGAGTCGCATTTTCTGTTGTTACAGGAGATAGCGTTGTGTCTACGCAAAGCAAATCTAACCATTAACATAGGGATATCGAACTTTTGCATAAAAGAAATCACGTATTTGGGTTTTTATACCCGATACTCAAAATGAGTATTGGGGTATATTAGATTTGTGGTAAAAGTGGATGTGTGTAACGTCCAGAAGGAATCGTTTCCGACCCCATAAAGTATATATATTCTTGATCAGCATCAATAGCCGAGTCGATTGAGCCATGTCTGTCTGTCCGTCTGTCCGTCCGTCCGTCTGTCCGTCTGTCCGTCCCCTTCAGCGCCTAATGCTCAAAGACTATAAGAGCTAGAGCAACGATGTTTTGGATCCAGACTTCTGTGATATGTCACTGCTCCAAAAATATTTCAAAACTTTGCCCCGCCCACTTCCGCCCCCACAAAGGGCGAAAATCTGTGGCATCCACAATTTTGACGATACGAGAAAACTAAAAACGCAGAATCGTAGAAGATGACTATATCTTCTAGAGTGCAAAATCTGAACCAGATCGTATAATTATTACAGCCAGAATCACGAAAACAATTTCACTCTTTCTCGCTCTGTCTCACTCTAACACACAGGTTTCATGGTCGGTTTTGCCAATTGCAAAATATGAGTTCAAGGATCTCAGAACCTATAAAAGCCAGAGCAACCAAATTTGGTATCCACACTCCTGTGATATCGGACCTTGACCGTTTCCTGTCCAAATTTCGCCACACCCCCTTCCGCCCCCGCAAAGGACGAAAATCTGAGGCAACCACAAATCTCAGAGACTATTAAGGCTAGAGTAACCAAATTTGGTACACACACTCCTTTAAGATGTCACTATAAAACGTATATCTCAGAATTTCGCCCCACCCCCATCCGCCCCCACAAAGGACGAAAATCTGTTGCATCCACAATATTGCAGATTTGAGAAAACTAAAAACGCAGAATCATAGATAATGACCATATCTATCAGGTTGCTGAATCTGGATCAGATCAGATCATTTTCATAGCCAAAAGGAACAAATCAATTTGCACTGGCTACGCAGCGCCCGACGTCACGCTCAGACTGATTTTCTGTCTCTCTCGCACGCACTCTTTGTCGTGTCGTTAAATATTAGCGGCGTCTGCCGGAGGAGAGCCATACTGACTTAGTATCGGGTATAACCGTAGAGTTGCGGTGTCCGCAGCAACTCACAACGTTCCCCCTCGTTTTTATTGGTAATGGTCAGATAAAGACAAATCCAGACAAAATCAAGGCCATCTCGAAGTTCCCTGTGCCAGTTACCGTTAAGCAACTGCGTCGATTTTTGGGGTTATCCGGTTGGTACCGACGTTTCGTTGAAAATTATGCTACCGTTAGTTTTCCCCTAACCGAGTTGCTTAAGAAGAAAAAAGATTTACAGTGGAATGAGGATGCTCAACAGTCGTTTGAGACCTTAAAGTCTTGTTTAACCGCATCACCCATGTTGATAACTCCTGATTCTCAAAACCTTTTATTTTTCTCTGTGATGCTAGCACTTACGGAATCGACTGTGTTTTAGCGCAAGAACGCGACGGCGTTGAATTGCCAATTGCTTACATGTCAGAAAAATTATCCAAGGCACAACGTAATTATTCGGTTACCGAACTAGAGTGCTTAGCAGTCATAAAGGGCATACAAAAATTCCGCTCTTATATTGAGGGACAGGATAGAAAGCATTCAACAGAATCATAGTAAGTTCCCAGACTTGAAAGTGATAGACGGTCAAGTTTTCAAAAGGACAGTATTCGCTTCGGGAGATGAGTCTCAAGAGAACGCATCATGGAAACTTTGGGTTCCGTCAGGGTTAATTACGAACGTATTATATCAAGCTCATGACGCCCCTAGCTCCGCACATTGTAGGATGAGTAAAACCATAGAGAAGCTTAAAAGATATTTATTCTGGCCTCGCATGGTTAGCCCGACGCGCAAGTACATACATATCTGAATGCACCGTTTGTCGCACGACCAAGAGTCCGAATATGATTCTTAGACCTCCTATGGGTAAACCATTCACTTCGGATAGGCCGTTTCAGAAATTATACATAGATCTCTTAGGACCATACCCACGCACGAAAAAGGGAAACATAGGATTGCCCATAGTTGTCGATCACAATACTAAGTTCCATTTTCTGTGTCCCCTGAAGAAACTTACAGCCCCTAAGATCTGTGAATATCTGGAAGGGTCTCTCTTTTATACATTTGGGGTGCCAGAAGTCATTTTGTCAGACAATGGATCCCAATTTAAATCTAGCTACTTTCAGGCATTTTTAAATAGCTTCGGTATAACACAAAAATGCACAGCTATTTATTCACCGCAAGCGAATGCCAGCGAGCGACTGAACAGATCCGTGATAGCTGCGGTACGAGCTTATATCGGTAACGAACATTCCAATTGGGACTGTAACCTGAATGCCATTAATGGTTCATTGAGATATACCTTACATAGGAGTACAGGGTATTCTCCATATTTTCTAGCATTTGGTCAAAACATGACGTTGAATGGGAAGGATTACGCACTCTTGCGTAAACTAGACCTTTTGAACGACGATACTAGAATAGAGAACCCAGATTCCTTGCAGCTAATCCGGCAACAGGCTAAAGCGAATGTCTAAGGCACACGAAGAAAATTCGCATAGATACAATTTACGCTGCCGTGATACACAATTAAAGATTGGAGATTTGGTATATGCTAGAAATTTCACACAAAGTAGTGCTATAAAAAAGTTTAGTTCTAAACTAGCCCTGTGTTCATTCCCGCTCAGGTAATTAAAAAGCGAAGTCCGTACTATTATGAATTGGTCGATGAGAACAAGAAATATCTCGGCGTGTATCATCTGAAAGACCTTCAGATCAGGAAATAATCACCGTAATCAAGTTCTTCAGATAATTATTCGTCGAGCAGGTCTTGTATAAATATCTGTGGTGTAGTAGCCAGCACAATAATATAGGGAATTGGTTATCTTCTTTCGTCTCTCACCCCCTAGTGATCTTTCAAATGATCAAGCTTTAGCCGCTCTTAAGGTTGGATCAAAGCTTTAGCCGCTCTTAAGTCCGAACGCCCACGCACACATGCAAGCGACGGACAGTGGGAAGCATAGACGGCAATCGTACGATTACACAGTTAAGCTATGCTGTGCATTAGACGATCGTCTAAAGCTGCTCGAATGTTCTAGATCATACGATTGCACAGTTAGTAAAAAGCTCAAAAGCTCTGCTGCACAGGCTACTCAGTCCATCGTCTATTACTGCTTTGAACAAAAGAAGAAAGTTGATCGATCTATAAAGACGTGATAATTCCCGAGTACGAGCAACATACAAAGTGCACACATATATATATAGTGCTGTCCGGAAAATATATATATTTCCACATATATATGCTGGAAGCATATAATTACAAGTGCCGTACAGTCCAGTGGTCAGTGAATAAGAAGAATTTAGTGCAGATATATTTGGGGAAAAAAGGTATGTTTTCATATTATTGCCGTGCAAATTAAATAACTGCGGTAGCGGATTGTGTTTTTAAAAAGTTTTTATTTTACTTCGAACTTCATTGATATAGATTTAAGTAGAGGGTCACAAAGGAATTCCGGGCAAAGGGTTTGCGCGATCTTAATTTTTAGCTACACTTTGCGGTGTCGCTGCTGGATCAAGACTGACTTGAACTTTCTGATCTTTGCATCGTTGATCCCTTTCGGGAATAGTTTTTCTATAAACATTTCAATTGATTTCGCCATCCCGAGTATTGGATTTCGTCATCCAAAGAGAGAACTGTAAATGGCCTAAAGTGCAGGATCTGCAGAAAGCCGGGAGTGAGATTGTTTATGAGAAGCCGGGTGTGGGCAAACATTGGTTTTCCATTTAGGCGAGTGTCAAAGATTGGGATTGCGGCGGGAGCCCTTGAGATTGTACATCTTAGAAATCAATTAGGCGGAGGCCCAAGATTGAAATTGTTTTCGTTTTGGAAAGCTGAAGATTGTTTACAACTCGTATAAGAGCTCAATAGAATTGGGTACGTTAACTCCCCCCATTCTTAAATGTTTCGTCCCGATACATTTTGAAGTTCTGATAGAGCTCTAATTTCTTCTGACAGTATTTGAATGTTGCTTTCCACTATTTCTTCTGGCGGTATTCTTATTGATTTAATAAGTACAAATTTGGTTAATTTATAGCCGAAGTAAAATAACATTATCAATATCAAAATGATTAAAAATAATGTTGTTAATGGTAAGGCCGTATTACCTAATGTTATAAGGGGATTTAAAATATTAACATTATCAAAAGAAAATTGCTTATCATTCGATTGTATATAATCAACTAATTCAAAATCGCTATATCTATGATGCGATATATATCTTAGAATTTTACCCTTATCATTTATGTGGGTTATATTATTTATTACAATTGTGTTGTTGAATATAAGGAGATACGATCCTAACAAAGTATTATTGTCTACGATATTTTTGCCTGAAACTAATATGGCACCATCCTGAATGATGTCTATTTCTTTGTTTTTTTCCCTTTTTTTAGTGCAGTTGGCTTTAAAGCCATTAAGTAAATTGGTGAAACAGGTCTTCTTTAAATTTAATTGTGCGTAATTGTTAAAAGTTTCACTTTTAAAATTATTCATTAAATAGTATTTCTCCTTACATTCACAAACTTTTTCACTTATAACTAACATTCCACCATTTTGTGAGATGGCTCTTGCATGGTAAAACTTGCAAATATCTTTAATTTGAGGATATTTTATGTAAATGATTATTAAATCTGCATTTCGAATTATTTTAACCGTTGCAATGTCCAGCAGATCAGACAGTTCAACAGGATGTTTTTCATGCTTATAAATGTCCTCTATTTCGTTTTTATTTAAAATTTTTGTATTGAAAATGTTTACTTTTAAGAGGGTTATGGTATCAACTAAATTTAGTAGGTCAAAAGTTATTAATTTTAAACGATGCTTTCTCAGTATCGTTTCTTCATTGAAGATGACATTTTTTAATGAATTTGATAGCAATTCAATTTCTTTGAAAAATTTGGAATTTATTACAAATTGTTTATTATTATTTTCAGTTAATTCATTTACATTATTTTGTATTTTCAAAAAGTCGTCATGATCAGGGCTGCCTGCTATCCATTTCCAAATGGTACCTAATTCATTTATTCCCCTTTCATTCCGTTTTGGAACTAATTCTGAAATCATTAATTTTAATAGACTTAAGTCCATTGATATTTCCCACTCATCGTCTGAATTAATTGATTTGTTGACATATTTGGATTCTTTATCAATTATCTCTCTATAAAAACTCAAATTAGTAATATGGAAAAGTTCAGCGTATGTTTCATAAGTGTAAACGTTTCTGTCGTCTTTGAACAATAGATAGTCACTATGCGTATAGTCAATTACTTCCGAAGTCGTCAATATAACAAAAGTCAGTATTAGTATATTCGCATACATTTTCTGGAAAAAATATTTAATATTTGATGTTATCTTTATGTACAATTCTGTTTCTATTGTTGATTATAATTTTATTCGGTCGATTTTCCTTAACTACCTGCTTTTTGTGTCGGGATTGAAGTTTACTTCTTTCCCCGAATTTCTTTTCATAAACTACTTCTACTATTTTATAATCTTTTTCTCTTCTATCTTTGTTATGTAGCTTAAGCATTTTGGTCTGAGCTTCCTTAAGTAATATTGGATTATGTTTGTGTTCTATTTTGTTATACAATATGTCATATGGCATTTGATTGGTCGTTGAATGTATCGTCAGGTTATATTTCAGTGCCGCCCTTATTATTACTTCTGAATAATCTGTTAGATTTAGTTCATCCTTGATGCACCGCGCTATTTCTGTTAGTGTGGAATGTACCCTTTCTACCTGACCATTTGAGGTGCTGTGTCTGGGATCAGCATAATAAATAGTTAAGTTACTTCTTTGTATGAATGATCTAAATTGTGCTGAAGTAAAGCTTGGTTCGTTGTCAGTCATTAATGATGTTGCTAACGGAAAGTGTTGCAAAATTTCCATTACCTTATTTTCAATGTTTAATTTACTTTGAATTTCTTTGACCACCAAGTATTTGGAATAAGAATCTATACAAGTTATGAATGTTAGGTTTTGGGCATAGTATATGTCTAAGTGTAATTGATCTCCTTCTTTTGCTGGAATGGGAGCTTCCCCAATTGGAATTTTTACAGGGTGTCTGTGATATTTGTTTTTGTTACAGATCTCACAATTTTTTATATATTCTTTTAATTTTTTGTGCAGGTTTGGCCAATAATACAGCTTAGTTATTTGTTTGTAATTTTCATCTAGTCCTCTATGGGCTCTGCAATGTGTTTCTTCTATAATTATAGCTTTATCTTCTAAATTTACTACATCTTGGAGGAACTTTCTCGTGAAGAGAAATTTATTTATGAAGTTTTCCTTTAGCTTATTTTGGATAAGTTATAAATCTTCTAAAGTGCAGTGTATTCCTGTGGTTAAATGAGGCTGAATAAATTCTTTTAAAATGATTAGCAGATTGTCAACCGTATCAAATTCAATAATATGTCGGGTATTTTCATAAACTCTTACTAACTCATGAAAAGTGAATCTCCCTTGCGCTAATAGTAGCTGCTGTTTAAATTGGTTTAGAGGCTTGCTAGTCTCTTGAATGACGTTTTCAAAACTACTCTCTGCTGAATGCTGAGTATTTATGTCTGATTCTGATTCTGTCTGGTCAACATCACTATCTGTCATATGATTTATTTTAATCCGAGATAAAGCGTCCGCTACTACGTTAGTTGAGCCTGGCTTATAAATGATTTTTGGTGTGAAACTTTCTATGAAGTAATACCAACGTTTCATTTCAACATTTGGATTTTTTTGCGACATTGCAAAGGACAAAGGTTGGTGATCTGTATGTATTTCAAATCCACTCACTCCGTATAAATAATTTCGCAAATTTTTTAATGCCCATACAATAGCTAATAATTCTTTTTTATTAGTAGCATATAATTGTTCGGTTTTACTTAAAGTTTTAGAAATAAATGTTGTGGGATTCCCATCTTGCGACAAAACTGCACCTATTGCTATGTCCGATGCATCTGTGGTTAATGTGAATTTTTTATTGTAATCTGGTTGTACTAATTCAATATGTGCTATTAAACTGTCCTTTAAATTATTAAATGCTCCAATTGCTGGTTCATCCAGCTGTATTAATGTTTTCTTGGATGCCCTTCGTGAAACTTTCCCATTTACTCCACTCAGATATTTTGTTAATGGTTTGGCAATTGTGGCATAATTTCGGACAAATTTTCTGTAATACCCTGTTAGTCCTAAGAAGCTACGTAGCTCTCTGATATTTTTAGGAATTGGATAGTTTTGTATTGTGGAGATTTTGTCTGGATCTGTTTTAATGATATTTTGGGAAACAATGTATCCCAGAAATTGGTTTCCAATTGAAAGAATTTAGACTTTTCTAGGGAAATTTTCATGTTAGCGTTTTGCAATATCTGTATTATATGAATTTGATCTTTATAATGTTGTTCTATAGTTTTTGAAAATATTATTATATCGTCCATATAAACGTGACAAGTTTTCCAAACTTGTTCTCTAAGTATATCGTCCATTGCCCTTTGGAAAATTCTGGGAGCGTTCGTCAATCCCATAGGCATTCTTAGAAATTAATATTTGCCGTTATTTATGGAAAAAGATGTTTTTTCAATATCTGATTCCCTCATTAAAATCTGATAGAAACCTGACTCTAAATCAATGGCCGAGAAATATTTCGCTTTACCTAAATTGGCAAGGATTACTGAAGGATCTTGCATAGGGTATCTATCCGGTATGGTGTTTTCATTAAGTTTCTTAAAGTCTATTACTAATCTATGCTTAGGAGTTCCGTCCTCATTTACTCCCTTCTTTGGTACTACTATTACCGGTGAATTATATGGGCTTTTACTAGGTCTGATTATACCTTCATCTAACATTTTACTTATTTCGTTATTAACGAAATCGTTAACCGAATAAGCGTATGGATACTGCTTGCCATATACCGGTCTATCATGTTCAGTGTTAATCTCTCCTTTTATATCCGTTCTGAACGGTAACTGTAAATTTATATTGGCATGGTCTTCTTCGATGATAGATACCATTTTCTCTCTGAGATTTTCTAAATTGTCCTCTTTGTAGGTTATTGTGTTATACAATTTCATTTTTTTCAATTCAGAATTTGCATAACTTTGAATGTCGGATATTTCTACGACGGCGCGTTCAGGATTTTTGCATCCCAAACTTTTAAATTGTTCATTGTCGGATAATTCAACGACGGCGTGTTCAGGATTCTTTAATCCCAAACTATTCGAACTTTTAGTGTCGGATAATTCAACGACGGCGTGCTCAGGATATTTTAATCCCAAACTATTAAAACTTTGGATGTCGGATAATTCAACGACGGCGGGTTCAGGATATTTGAATCCCAAACTATTGACGGATAATTCTTCGTCGGCGTGCTCAGGATTTTTTGATCCCAAGCTATATAAACTTCCTTCTACCTTTACTGAATCACTTTTCATTTCTTTTTCTTCTTCAAAATATTTTTTTATTATATATTCCTTCAACGGAAGGATGGTTTTTCCTTCTATAAAGGTTAATTTGTTTAAAGAAAGGACCTCGTCATATATTAGTTTCTCCTCATTGTCTTTATAACCTAAAGTCCCCTTTCCTGTATCAATAACAGCTCCGATTTTCTTTAATAGGTTAAATCCTATTAGGCCGTCAGCCGTCGGGTGCTATAGGGGGATAAACGGATGTCGGGTCGGCTCGTCACAACTGTAGACTCGGAAAGGGGCACATGCGCCTCGGGTTCATGGCTTGCGCTGGATCCAAGGCGACTGTGCTCCGCGTCATAGGATACAGGTGGGCACGAGCGAACCGGCACCCGCCGTAACTGTACACACCGGCGGAAGTGCGACTATACTCTCCCCGTGAGGCCGGCTGGAAACAGGTCATGGTACGGTCATGTGTCTGCCAGGATGCTGGCTAATTGTAGTCGGGCGGAGAGAAGAAAACTCTCAGTGAAATAACCCCAATCCAAGGTGACACTGTCATATGCCGAGGGATGCATGGCCGAGGGGGTGCTCGGTGGCTTATATGCGGACCCTGGATACCTGCCGACCTCCAGTTTTAATAAGGCTTCCCGGGGCACGCGGGCTATGCCCCGGGCGACTAACCCCTTCCCGCCTACTCGTGGGATCAAATATGCCAAATTTAAATATTAAAACAAAAAACACAGCAAAGGAGCACGGCACTCCTCCTAAACTGCCGGGGGGAAAAGACCATCCCTCTACAAACGCATCTGGGAAAGCAGTGCCCAAAAAGACGGGGAAGGAGACTAAGTCGGTCCACCGTCTCGAGGCAGCAGGCGCTGTGAGGAGAGGACCGAAAAGCCAATCGGGCCAATCCACGTCGGGGGCCCCAAGGGCGACCCGGTTACCGGGGGGGCGACCATGCAGAGCGATATCGCGGCTGGCGGACCCCTTGGGACCGGGAACCCCTTGACAACCCCGGCAGGCGGCGCCTCTGCCTCGAAAGATAGGCCCAAGTTTCAGGACAAAAGACGTGCGGCCTTCATCCTGGGCAACGACGACCCGGTGTTCCTGGCGTCTGCCCAGGGAATCGAATCGCGGCGATGGGCCAAGACAGTCCTGCCCGACTACCAGCCAGCCAAAGCTGGCAAGGCCACAGCCAAGGCCCCAAGCAAGCGGCAACGCTCGGCGGAGGACACCGCCACACAAGTCCAACAGGCCAAGAGGACAAAGACACTGAGCAACCGCTCGTTTGCCGAGGTGGCGAGGGGAAAAACCCTGATTGGAGTCCTAGACAGGGGCTCTAAAGACGGGCAGATCCCTAGGGACAAGTGGCACCTCGTGGAAAACGAGCTCCAAGACCGTTTCCTCCAGGAGTTGGAGGAGAATGGAGGACCACCGCCCAAGTGTGAGGACGCCGGGTGGCACCAAGGCAGGGTGAAAGCCATCGCCTGCCAAGATGCTCGCTCGGCGGCCCTCTACGCGAAGGCGGTAGCGTCGCTCAAGGTGGTCTACCCAGGAGCCCAGCTGGAGGTCGTGAAGTGGGAGGACATCCCCAGCAAGCCGAGGGCCAGAGCGTGGGTTTCGGCGAAGCCTGCAGAGCGGATAAGATTCTCCGGATTCTGCAGGTCTGCAACCCCCACCTTCCCACAGCCGATTGGAAGGTGGCCAAGGTAGAGGAGAGCAACAGGGAGAGGCGCCAAATCATCCTCGTCCTGAACGAGGAGTCGGTCAGACTTCTCCACGACACGGAGGGCGCTGTGGACTACGGCTACAAGAAGGTAGTCGTAGTACCGTACAAGTCCGACTCCAAAGGCATGCAGCCGACGGTCGAGCCAGACCTGGAGCCCCCGGAGATCCCTAGTATGGAGATCAAGCCTGCGGTGTCAGACGTGGCATCAGTGGTGTCGGATGACATCTTAGATGGTTACGTGTCAGACGTGAGCGATCTCACTAGGGATCTCAAACACATCGGGGTCGCGGAGGAGTTGGACTCTTCGGAGAGCGACCACGACAGGACAATGGTGGAGGTGAACCTCAGGAATGTCACTGATACTCCTGCAGATAAACCTCCACCATTGTAAGGCAGCATGCGCTGCTCTCCTGCTCCACCTAGCCAAGGGTGGAGCCGACATAGTCCTCATTCAGGAGCCCTGGATCCTCGGAAACAGGGTCTCTGGTCTGAGGACTCCTGACTATAAGCTAGACGTAGCTGACTCCGCAGGTAAAACTCGCACCTGCATCCTTGCAAAAAGAGATTTGCACTTATTTTTGCTCCCAAATTTCAGCAATGAAGACCAAACAGCAGTGAGCCTCGAAGGCCAGGGGTGCTCACTGAGAATCTGCTCCACGTACATGGGTCACGACCAACCAGACCCCCCTCCACAGGCGCTCAGGGCGCTAATCACAGACTGCGAGGCCAAGGACACCGGCCTAATCGTAGGGTGCGACGCCAACGCACACCACTGCCAGTGGGGAAGCACTGACACCAACGAAAGGGTTGAGTACCTTTTCAACTATTTACTGACCACTCAAATGGTCCTTTTAAATAGGGGGAGTGATCCCACCTTCATTATTAAAAACCGCAAGGAGGTCCTGGACCTCACACTTGCCTCTCATGAGTTACACGGGAACATCGTATCCTGGAGGGTCCTGGAAGCGCACTCCTTCTCGGACCACAGGTACGTGGAAACCGTATTCTCTTTTTCACTACCGAGACCAGCTCAATTTCGGAACCTTAGGCGGACAAACTGGGCTCGGTACTCAGACCACCTCTGTCAATCTCCCTGAGACTCCACCTGAGGAGGAGATCTCCAGGGAAGCCACGACTCATCTTGTTAAACTATTTACCGACGCCTGCAATGAGGCGCTCGATAAATCCTGCCCCTCTAGCAAGAGCAGAGGCCGGAAGAAACCTGAATCCGAAACTGAGGGAACTCCGGAAAACCTCCCGAAGACTCTTCAATAAAGCTAAGGCCGAAAACGCTGAGCAGAACTGGGCCGATTACAAGGCCAGTCTGTCAGTTTACAATAAAGAACTGAGGAAAGCCAAACGCGCCTCATGGCGTAAGCTCTGTAGCGACATTGAGAATAACTCGGAAGCCTCGCGCTTGCGCAAAGTTCTCTCGAAGACTACACCCACTCTGGGCTACCTGAAGAACGCCGACCAATCATGGACAACGTCCAGCAATGAGTCGCTAAATCTTCTCCTTAACACCCACTTTCCCGGCTGCGATGAAAACAGACCACACTACATCGCGGCTCCCTCCGTTGCCTCAAGTGTTATCATGAACCTGCTAAGCCAGGAGAACATTTCCTGGGCAATAAAAAGCTTCAAACTATACAAATCAGCGGGACCAGATGGCATCATCCCTGCCCAACTGATTCACGCTGGACAAAAAGGCACTAATTGGCTCAAAAGGATATACGAGGGAATCTTCTCCCATGGATATATCCCGGAAACCTGGCTTCATACCAAAGTCGTCTTCATCCCCAAGGCAGGCAAGCCCTCGCACACTGCCCCCAAAGATTTCAGACCCATAAGTCTATCGTCCTTCCTTCTGAAGACGATGGAACGGCTTTTGGGGATGCATCTCACGGTAAATATTCCGCCTAGTCTATTCTCAGACTCCCAGCATGCCTATCGGAAAGGAAGATCCACCGAAACGGCCCTACACACGATCACATCGATCATAGAAGCGTCCCTCAACTGTAAGGAGTACACCATGGTAGCCTTCCTGGACATAGAAGGCGCCTTTAATAACATCCTACCGACCGCCATCACGGGTGCACTGACGGACCTGGGGGTTGACTCCCGGACGGTGAGCCTGATCGATCAGATGCTACAATGCAGGACGGTTGAGGCATCACTGGGGACTTCAACGTCCACCAGATTTGTCAGTAGAGGCACCCCGAAGGGCGGAGTCCTCTCGCCCCTCCTATGGAACGTGGCAGTGAACGAACTGCTGCGGGAGATAGAGGGGGGTGGCTGCCGCGTGGTGGCGTATGCGGACGATGTTGCTATAGCATTCTCGGGTAAATTCCCGCAGACGCTGTGTGAGTGCCTGACAAGCACTCTCATGAAGATGTCAAAATGGGCAGACAAATGCGGGTTAGGCGTCAACCCGTCTAAAACGGAACTGGTGCTCTTCACTAGGAAGTACAAAGTCCCGGCACTGATTGCCCCAAGACTATGTGGGGAAGCGCTAATCTTCAGCAACAACGCCAAGTATCTTGGTCTAATCCTCGATAGAAAGCTCGATTGGAAATTGAGCATAGAGGATAGAGTAAAGAAGGCCACAGTAGCCCTCTATACTTGCAGGAAAGCCATCGGACTAAGATGGGGAATGACCCCCTATATAGTTCGGTGGCTTTACACCACCATCATACGACCGATCATGCTCTATGGAGCGGTAGTATGGTGGCCAGCCTTAGACAAAAGGACATGCCTCAATAAACTCAGCAGAGTTCAACGCATGGCAGAGCTATGCAGGCGGGCTACGCACTACTCCAGGGGAAGCCCTGGATACTGTGCTGGACCTCCTCCCCATAGATCTCATGGGAAAGAAAGTGGTAACACTTTCCGCACTCAGAATGAGAGAAGCCAGACTGTGGAAAGCGTCCGCGGTTGGGCACTCGGGAATCCTGACGAGACACCCGCAATTACCAGAGAGGACAGATTATTGTGTCCCTAGTGATCACCTCTCGACGCCTTTCCAGGTATCAATCCCACTTAGGGAGGACTGGGAGATGGGCGAACCAGGACCCGCAAATGAGGTTCACTTCTGATGGCTCAAAGTTAGACGGCCGAGTGGGAGGCGGAGTCTACTGCAGCGAGCTGAACATCAGTCATTGCTTCAGGCTCCCGGACCACTGCAGTGTGTTCCAAGCGGAGGTTGTAGCCATCAAGGAGGCCATTTCCATCGTCTCCAAACTACTTCTAGACACGCACTTAGTGTGCGTTTTCTCGGACAGCCAAGCAGCTATTAAAGCTCTAGGCTCAATATCGTCGAACTCAGCGACTGTAAATGACTGCCGCAGTTCTCTGCACGAGATCGCAGATCAGTTAGACCTCTTCCTTATATGGGTCCCAGGCCACAGGGACATCGAGGGGAACGACGCCGCCGACGAGCTAGCAAGGCAGGGTACTACAATTCCTCTCCTTATGGAGAGGGAGCAGGTAGCGATGCCTCTGGCTACGTGCAGGCTCCTCACGCACGAATTGTTTGAGCAAAATGCCAATAGGAGATGGCAGCAAACAGTTTCCTGTAAAATCTCAAGATTGATATGGCCATATCGATCGAAGAAGCGCTCAGCCGAGCTGTATAGGCTCAGCAGAGCACAGTGCTCTGCAGTTACTCGAGCCATTACGGGGCACTGGCAGATTGGCACTCATGCCTCTAGACTGTCAATCCCTCATAACGACTTCTGCAGGAGTTGTCGCGACGAGGAAGAAGAGGAATCGGTCCCCCACTTCTTCTGCCACTGCCCGGCCCTTGGAAATCGTCGTCTTCGTTTTCTCGGGGCTGCTTTCCTCACAGACATTTCGGACCTGTCCGAAATCAAACCGGGGACCTTGTCCAGATTCATCTAAGCCTCCGGATGGGACTGCCCTTAATTTGCAACAGCCTGTTTCTCCACGGTTTCTAGGCACTGGGAAGGGGCACATGCCCATGCGGCACCACAACGGACCTTCTACAGGTCCAAGTGAGCTTGGGAGGTTTTCATCACTCGCCCAGGCTACCGCCTGAACCTAACCTAACCTAAATCCTATTAGTAAATCTGCCTCCATTCCATCTATTTCGTAAAACACTTGTTTTGTGTTGAAAATAGTTTTATTATGGAAATATTTAATTATTGAAAACCCATTCACTGTAGCAACTTTCTTATAAATTGATAATTCTTTTTTATTTTCGTAAATTCCCTTTTTTATATAACAGGAAGTTGCTCCCGTATCTATCAAAACTTTTAATTCTCTGTTTATTTTTTATCTACTCTTTTTAAGTAGGGCAGACCTACTTCGGGGGCTGATCTAAAAAATGGTCCTCTTCTATGTTATTTATCCGCATTGCTTTATTAGCCGGTTGTTACGACGTTTCATTTGGTTTTCGTTTCTGCGCTTGATTTGCATTCGATTGATTATTCGGTACTACGTTTGCCCTAAAATGCTGAGCTTGGTTATAATTGTTATTATTTCTCCTATAATAACCATTAGTATTCTCCCGATAATTTCTATTATTATTATTATTAAAATTTCCCCTGAATTGATTGCTGTTCTGTCGGTTCTGGATTTGTATCGATTCGTCTACATCCATTGGTTCTGGGGCCTGATTTTGTTGTCTACTACCCAAGAAATAGGGTTGTCCCCATGACATGTTATTCCTCTGAAAATCCCTTTTTTGGTCGAATGGTGAACTATTAGTCCTAGGTTGTCGTTGGTTGAATCTTAAGGTATTGTAATTATTATTCCCTGAATTTCTGGGGCCGCTGCATTGGTAGGCAAATTGGGCCCGAATGTTATTAGATTGCAATTCCTGTACCTTTGCCAAGGCATTCGGTAAATCTGGGGGATTCAATGAAAATAGGATTTCTGAAATGCCGCCGTTTAGGCCAGTGACAAAAATGCGTAAGGCATTGTCTCTAATTTTTTATTTGATTCTTTGGTGATTTCACTGTCCTTTCCGTGAGTCATTATTGTCTTATTTATTAACAAGGTCATTTTCTTGTTAACCTCGTTATAGAAATCTATAATTGAAAGGTTCCCTTGTCGGAAAACGCTTAACTCCTGTTCTATTATGTAAATTGGTCTCTTGTCACTGTAAACAAAGTCAAGTCGTGAAAGTATGGCATCAAAATTTAAAACTGTCCCGTGGTTGGTCAGTGCGTCATGTGCTGGTCCTGTTATTTTGTTTCTCAAAATTGTTAATGCAATATAATATTGCTTACTTCCTTTCTTATATAACTTCACTGCAGTTTCTGCAGCTTCCCTCCATCCTACTTATTGGTTTAATCCACCATTGAAAATTGGTAGGGATTCTATTACCTTTAATGTGGTGTCATCTTTTATTGTCTCGTCTATTGTTTCTGCCTGATATCTGATCGGATTTAGTTTCTATTTGTTGTTTTAAATTTACAATTTGCTCTTGTACTTGTGAAATTTGAAGTGCTATCAATTGTTTGACCAGATCTGCAGTGAGATCGGTCCTTGTTTGAGAGTTAATCATTTTTAGTTTTTCAAAATCTAAAGTTAGTTGATCCACCTTAAATTTTTCTTATATGTTAGTTGATCCACCTTAAATTTTTCTTATATGTTTGTTTTTATAATCTAATATAACCTAACTGAACTTATATATTTATTAATACAACTTTTGCTCACGAACTATCCGGTAGGGGTCGTCCTTCTTAGTTTGGCTGACAGATCTTCGAACGGGTCTTCCTTCTTGATTTGGCTGACAGGTCTTCGAACGGGTCTTCCTTTTTAAATTTCTTTGTTTAACTGGGTCTTCTGGGGGTCTTCCTTCTTTGGTTTAGCTGATAGTTTCACTTTCTTTGTGTTTTGTTTTGGTTGGTTTTGTTTAAAAACTTTGGTTTTTTTTGGTTTTCTTGTATTTTTGAATTGTCTTGATTAGCTTTTGTATTTATTTGTATTTTGTATTGTATTTGTATTTGTATTTGTATTGTATATTGTATTTATTTTTGCACACCCTAAGCTCCGGTTTGTTTCCTTTTTATCTCACTTTTTCTTATCTTATATCTCACAATCACTCCGCTTTTTTAAATTTGAAGGATTTATTCCATTAATTAATTGTCCTTCGGGTTTCGGCACGACGCAACACTTTTATTATTCGGTGCTTTTTATACAACGTCGCCCCACGTTGGGCGCCAATTAAATAACTGCAGTAGCGGATTGTGTTTTTAAAAAGTTTTTATTTTACTTCGAACTTCACTGATATAGATTTAAGTAGAGGGTCACAAAGGAATTCCGGGCAAAGGGTTTGCGCGATCTTAATTTTTAGCTAGACTTTGCGGTGTCGCTGCTGGATCAAGACTGACTTGAACTTTCTGATCTTTGCATCGTTGATCCCTTTCGGGAATAGTTTTTCTATAAACATTTCAATTGATTTCGCCATCCCGAGTATTGGATTTCGTCATCCAAAGAGAGAACTGTAAAAGGCCTAAAGTGCAGGATCTGCAGAAAGCCGGGAGTGAGATTGTTTATGAGAAGCCGGGTGTGGGCAAACATTGGTTTTCCATTTAGGCGAGTGTCAAAGATTAGGATTGCGGCGGGAGCCCTTGAGATTGTATATCTTAGAAATCAATTAGGCGGAGGCCCAAGATTGAAATTGTTTTCGAATATTAAACGACACGACAAAGAGTGCGTGCGAGAGAGACAGAAAATCAGTCTGAGCGTGACGTCGGGCGCTGCGTAGCCACTGCAAATTGATTTGTTCCTTTTGGCTATAAAAATTATCTGATCTGATCCAGATTCAGCAATCTGATATATGATATGGTCGGATATGGTCGTTATCTATGATTCTGCGTTTTTAGTTTTCTCGAATCTGCAATATTGTGGATGCAACAAATTTTCGTCCTTTGTGTGGGCGGAAGGGGGTGGGGCGAAATTCTGAGATATACGTTTTGTGTGTACCAAATTTGGTTACTCTAGCCTTAATAGTCTCTGAGATTTGTGGTTGCCCCAGATTTTCGTCCTTTGCGGGGGCGGAAGTGGGTGTGGCGAAATTTTGACACAAAACGTTCAAGGTCCGATATTACAGGAGTGTGGATACCAAATTTGGTTGCTCTAGCTCTTATGGGTTCTGAGATCCTTGAACTCATATTTTTCAATTGGCAAAACCGACCATGAAACCTGAGTGTTAGAGAGACAGAGCGAGAAAGAATGAAATTGTTTTCGTGATTCTGGCTATAATAATAATACGATCTGGTTCAGATTTTGCACTCTAGAAGTTATAGTCATCTTCTACGATTCTGCGTTTTTAGTATTCTCGTATCGTCGAAATTGTGGATGCCACAGATTTTCGCCCTTTGTGGGGGCGGAAGCGGGCGGGGCAAAGTTTTGAAATATTCTTGTAGCAGTGACATATCACAGCAGTCTGGATCCAAAACATCGTTGCTCTAGCTCTTATAGTCTTTGAGCACTACGCGCTGAAGGGGACGGACAGACGGACAGACGGACGGACAGACGGACAGACGGAGGGACAATAGGCTCGGCTATTGATGCTGATCAAGAATATATATACTTTATGGGGTCGGAAACGATTCCTTCTGGACGTTACACGCATCCACTTTTACCACAAATCTAATATACCCCAATACTCATTTTGAGTATCGGGTATAAAAAACGAGCGTCAACTTTGTGAGCCGTTGCAAGGGCCACGCATATTCGTGTACCCGGTACTCAGTCAGTAATTTATACAATATATTTTATGGGATATGTTTTCATTTTCTTCCTTTTTTTTTACATCTGTCTCATTTTCTATTCTCATACCAGCCGTTTTATCTCGCTCCCTACCGCCAGATCCCGCAGCCTTTTAAAACCACTTTCCAAAAACTACCTGGTTGACGGATATCCAGATGCTACAATGCATTTGACATTTGTAGCATACAACGTATAGCGATACGCTATCATAACGAACTGATCTTTTTGTAGCGACCAGAGAGCACGAAGAGCGAACGCAAAGAGAAGAACGAAAAAGCACCGCAAGAGCCTGGGCACAACAACAACCACGGCGAATATCGAGCAGTGGTTGAAATATTAAAATTGCAAATCGAGCTGCTGAAGCTGCAGAGCGAGAGGGAGAAGGAAGGGAGAGTAGAGAACACAACACCAGCCGCCAACAATGACGCTGGCGTCATGTTGCTAAATGCCGCCAAAGACATGTTGCCAACATATCATGGCAACATTTCTGGAAACAACGATGACGTCACAACTTGGATCGTGCAGTTTAAGGCCATTGCAAAAGTGAACAAATTGAAGAATGAGAAGCTACTAATGCTGCTAATGTCGAAGCTTAAGGACAAAGAATTGGTGTGGCTGCATTCGAGTCCGGAGCACATGTCGTTGCCAATCGATCAGTTGTTGAACGTCATGGAAGACACTTTCCATCCCAAGGAAAAAAAGCTGTTGCTCCGCCGCAAGTTCGAGTCCCGTTCATGGGGACGTAACGAGGAGTTCTCAATGTACTTCAACGCCAAAGTGGCGCTGGCATCTCGCATAGTCATTGACGACGTGGAGTTTATCGACGGAGTCATCGAAGGTATCCCAGATGTAGGCCTGCGTAGGCAAGCCCACATGCAGTGCTTTGGTGCTCCATATCAACTAGTCAAGGCGTTCGAGAAGATAATGCTGCCAAAGAAGTACGGTTCAACTGAGGGGGCAAACACTGGAGCATCTCCAACACCCATTCGCTGCTACAACTGCAACTCTTTGGGCCACGTGGCAGGGGAGTGCGGCAAGCCCAAGCGCGAAAGAGGAGCGTGCTACGGATGCGTCAGCATGAGTCACCAGTTGTCACACTGTGACGAAAAGAATAACAAGGTACATAACGATTACAAGCAAGTATGAAACACATAACGAACGAGGGGGAACGTTGTGAGTTGCTGCGGACACCGCAACTCTACAGTTATACCCGATACTAAGTCAGTATGGCTCTCCTCCGGCAGACGCCGCTAATATTTAACGACACGACAAAGAGTGCGTGCGAGAGAGACAGAAAATCAGTGCGTGACGTCGGGCGCTGCGTAGCCACTGCAAATTGATTTGTTCCTGTTCAGGCCAGCAATAGACAGTTTCCGCGCACTGTGCCGGCTCCGCGCGCCTCGGTCCCGGCTCGCGCTCGCGCGCTCGGAGGGGCGCTCGGATCCACAATCCACGATCCACACGGCGCTCACCGCAGCATAAAGGCAGCATAAAGCATAGATCATAAGGCATAGAGAGTCAGTTACGTTTTCCACCCCGTTACAAGCTGCCGTCGCACATACGCGCGTCTACAATTCACACACCTATACGCAAATACATGGAATACATTTATTGAAACCGAATCTGTCTTTTCCTTTGGATATTTTCCCACTCATCGCTGGCAACTCTCTCCGGTGATCCGCCCTCCTACAAATATTGGTCCTTCGAGCCGGATCTTCGCCTTCCCCATAAGGAGAAGCTCACCCCAGCCAGCATCGGCGGATCGCTCCAAGTGTAAGATAAGTACAACCCTTCGATTGTGCCCAACACCAGTGCAGTGATTTTGTGCGAGTTTCCCATCCCAGTCCGAGTTCCCGCGGCATATGTACATATATGCCTTTCTCGCTCTAGCTCCAAATTAAACCATACTTCGTTCTGCCCACGGTTGTGGCCTCCTATTTCTCCAAAGGTTTAATTTGATCCGAGCTAGCTCCTGCGTTCCTCCTCCGATCCAGTGCCCACATTAATATATAGCTGTCTGTAAATCATATTCCTACCGCTCCCAGCTACCAGCTGAGCTTTCGTTGCTGACAAATGCACATGCACACCAACATACATACATATATACATATGTGTAAGCAACGCAATCCAAGCGGCTGGCAACAAACAAAAAGACATATTCTAGCAATTAATTTGTTGTTCATTCCGTGCATGCTCAACGGGTTATAGTTCTTTCGTTTGTTTTAAAGAATATAGAATAACAAATCACAAATCACAACCAATCTTTATTTAACTCATTATATTGCCAATAAAAATAAAACACGACTCCATACATATCATCTTACATATGCGCACGCATTTTCAACTAACAACTCTTGCACATCTGTATATACATACATATATTGTATTGTATTGTATATAAAACGGTTACTCCGTTTTTTTTTTACCCGTTGTTTCAATCTCGTCAAAAGGGGGGGTCGTTAATCCAAGCCACGGTAACTAGCACTTACACCCATACACACACACACATACAAGCAACAGCAGCGACGCATTCTTTTCGTTTTTCCTTTCGCTTTCGCTTCTCCACCGTTTGCTTGCGTTGTTGTTGGTGGGAGAATATTTTTCGGTGCCGCGCTTGACCGTAACGGAACGCCAAGTGACGCGCTACCCTGCTTTTCAAGGGTATATTGTTTTGAACATTCGGTTTGCAACCGACTCTATATAGGGGGACCTTGTGCATCAATATCATTGCTCATCCATTAGTCGCTCTTGGTTGGACATTTTTTTTGTATTTGATCGTAGTATTTAATATTTATATTCCGGCCACGGTGCCCGACTTCTACTATATAAATACTCGCGATAAATTCCGCCAAGGCCACATATCCACGGTTCGTCGTTCAAAACTTCCACTTCTCCATTTCCGCTCACCTGCTTTGCGACTCTGATACGCGTTATCGCAAATCCATCAGCCAACCATGCCCACTGGTGAGAAGAAATCTCGCAAGAAGTTTAAGCGGGTGAGTTCGCTGAGTTTAACCCATCCACCCAGCTCCAACGGCTCAATCGCTACGCCCACATCTTCCCGTCCGGCCCCAACTGAGCGAGGTCCGACCACGTCCAGGGCTCACACACCACATGCCTTTGAGGCCTTGTTGCTCCCCTCGGTCGTCCCTCGCACGGTTCCGAGCACTATGGCCCAATCGGCCGCCAGTTCCGCACGGTCTAAGTTTGCCTTGGCTGCAAGCAGACTGACACGCTTCGACCAGAAGCTCAGCGCTCCAGATGCTAGCACACCAACCCGCTCGCTCTCCCAAGTCCATCGAGATCAACTCCGAAGCCTGTGGGCGAAGGTGGACGCGGAGTTCGAGGCCTGTGTGGAGGCGATAACGGAAGTAGATCCAGAGGGGGTAGCTGACGTCCAGGGGATGTACGATGACTGCTACGCGGTCTACGCGCAATGCCTTGCCGAAGTGAACGATCAGCTCGAACCCCCGACTGTCCCTCACACGCCTCCACTGGCCGTTCAAGTGCCGACGTCCGGCGGTTGCCGTCTTCCTCCATGTGACACTGAAGTTTTCAGTGGGGACTATCATCAGTGGCCCACGTTCCGAGACCTGTTCACCGCCATATATATAGAGAACCCGAGGTTGGCTCCAGTAGAAAAACTGTTCCACCTCAACAAAAAAACAAGCGGTGAGGCCCACGACATAGTGGCACAGGCTCCACTCACGAACGAAGGGTTCGCGTCCGCATGGAGCGCCCTCCGTGAGCGTTTCCAGAACAAGAGGCTGATACTCAAAGCCCAGCTGAAGATCCTTTTCAGTCTGCCCCAAATCCGCACCGAGTCAGCTGCAGCGCTAAAAGAGCTTCAGAGGGCCGTCCACAAGTGCCTTACGACACTCAACCACTCCGAGGTCTCCACAGACAGCATTTTCGCTGACGGAGTGTTAGTGTACCTCATATCCGCGAAGTTGCCGAAAACGACTTTGGAGCTTTGGGAGCAGTCCGTGACACACAAGTCCGAAATTCCCACCTGGCACGCTATGGACAAGTTCCTGGCGGAGCGGTACCTGTCTCTCGAGGTGACCGAGGACGGCCATCCAGGCATGGAGACTCAGGCCCACTCCAGGGCGAGTCTACCCATGTCAGAGAGGTCAAAGGGCAATCCCAACCCTTTCCGTTCCCAAGAGAGCCCTGTTGCAAGGCGGGTTCACTCTTTCGGAACAACTGTGGATCCGAAGCGGAGAACGTGTGATCTTTGCTCCAAAGAGAACCATCCGATCCATCCCTCAATTCCTTCAGATGAGACCTGATGCTCGCTCCAGCTATATTAAGCAAAAAATGCTTTGCTTAAACTTTTTCGCAAGAGGTCACCAGATTCGTGAATGCCAAAGCGCCCACAACTGCAACACGTGTGGAGACCGGCATCTTACGCTGCTGCACCGTGGCACTCCAGTTTCCAGCCAATCCGTGCCCAATTCCGAACCACTTCCGACTCTTGCCGAAGATCAGCCTAGCGTTCAGAACTATTTCGCCTCCGGCAAAAGGGCGGTACTCCTGGGCACAGAATTTATTAATATTTGCCACTTGGGGACAAATTTTCGCGCCCGCGCTCTAATCGACCCGGATTCCGAGGCGATGTTCATTACGGAACGTCTCTTCCAGATCATTAAGTTGCCATTCCGACTCGCCCAGGCACAGGTCTCGGGCCTCAATCAGACAATATCCGCTCAGTCCAAGAAGCTCTGCCATTTTTCCATCCGCTCCCCGACTAAGCCAAGCTTACACTTGGACGCCACAGCCTATGTCCTGCCGGAATTATCAGGCAGCCTTCCTTCCCATCCGATCCCGCAACACTCGTTGCGAGACTTGCCGAACCCTCCATGGGCAGACCCGGCATTTTACGAAAGCTCACAAATAGATGTCCTGATTGGTGCCGACATCCTTCCATCCATCCTATTGAGCGGCTCACAGACGAACATCTGTGGATCTCCCCTCGGACAGGAACCCATTTTCGGATGGGTTCTTACAGGCCCAGTGCCAAACACGGTACAAGGCAGGGTCGCATCCTTCTCCACGCAAATTTCCACCGAGCTGGAGGACATTCCTACTAAAATAGAAAGCGAGTCGGATTCGTACTGCGAAAGAAATTTCCTCCGAACTACGTCAAGAACGCCAAGCGGGAAATACGTCGTCACGATACCGTTTCGCGACCCAGATCATCTCGGATCAGATCTGGGGTATTCAAGGGGAACCGCGCTGGCCCAGTTCCTAAGAAACGAAAATCGCTTGAAAAGAAACAGTCCCCTACAAGAGCAGTACGACACCGTGATCCAAGAATACCTAGAGCTTGAACACATGACAGAAGTTGCTCCGACTCATGGGTCCTCAACCTACTACCTTCCGCACCACGCTGTCTTCAAGCCTGAGAGGACTACCACGAAGGTCCGCGTGGTATTTAACTCATCCAGCCCCTCGACCAACGGTGTGAGTTTGAATAATCTTCTGCACGCCGGCCCGGTCCTCCAATCGGACTTGACCCTCCAGATCCTAAAGTGGCGTTATTTCCGGTACGTTTTCAACGCGGACATCACCAAAATGTATCGCCAAATTTGGGTTGACCCGAAACACACCCCTTTCCAGCGAATATTATTTCGAAACCAGGAGGGACATATCCGCGACTATGAACTTAAGACCGTAACCTTCGGAGTCAATTGCGCTCCTTTTCTTGCCATTCGAGTGTTGCAACAGCTAGCAAGCGACGTCCAGTCCAGATTTCCGAAAGCAAGTCGCATTATCCGGTCATTCATGTATGTCGACGATGTCCTAGCCGGAGCGGACTCTACCGAGGAGGCTCAACTAACGATCCGCGAGTTGCAGGCAGCACTTAGCTCTGCAGGGTTTCCGCTGCGGAAGTGGACTTCAAACCACAAAGCTATCCTAGCGGGAATTCCGAATGCTCATCTTCTCCACACCGATTTTCTGGAGATGGAGGAAGAAGCACGGCTAAGACTCTCGGGATTCGCTGGAAAGCGACTTCAGACGAGTTTTTTTGTCCCTCCCGAGTTTGCGCCTGAGTCGTCATACACCAAGCGAGCAGTTCTGTCCCAGATCGCAAGGCAAAGTTTCCTGCGGAGCTACTCCGCTCTCGACCAAATCCATATTCCAAGATGGGTCGGCTCCCGGCCAGCGGTAAAAGTCGAACATCATGGGTTCTGCGATGCATCCGAGAAGGCTTACGGTGCCGCCATCTTCGTGCGCATTGAGGTTGACCGTTTGGTCGAGCTGCAGCTTCTCACAGCGAAAACGCGAGTCGCACCCGTGAAAACCGTGTCGCTCCCCCGGTTAGAGCTTTGCGGGCAGTGCTTTTGTCCGAAATGGCGGCGGCTATCCTGCCGAATATGCCAACAGCAAGTACGAGCTGCTATTGCTGGACCGATTCCACCATAGTCCTCGCCTGGCTGGCAAAGTCCGCGTGTCACTGGACCACGTTCGTGGCCAACCGAGTGACTAGGATATCTCAAGCGACCGATATTGAGAAGTGGTGCCACGTTCCATCCGAACAGAACCCCGCGGATTTAGCCAGCAGAGGCGTGCCCTTACAGGAGTTGGTGGATAACCAACTCTGGTGGCACGGACCAACTTGGCTGCAGAGCGGCCGAGATCAATGGCCGGCACCAGTTAGTAACTCCCCCGTTATGACCTTAGAGCAGCGAACTGTAAATGCCCATTTCGCACTCGACCCAGCCGAAGAGTTCCTCGAACGATTCTCCAATCTGGAGAGAGCTCTACGAGTCCGAGCATATATCCTGCGCTTTACCAAGCGCTGCCGGAAGTTAGCCACCGCGCAAAAGGGCCATCTTACGAGCGGCGAGATTACCGAAGCTGAAAAAACTATTATCCTAGAGACGCAGCGTAGAGCATACCCCGAGGAGTACCGCTGCCTAAGCGGTAAGCGGCCAACGCCACGGTCAAGTTCTATCCTGAACATGAACCCTTTCCTAGACCGCCATGGGTTGATCAGAGCATGCGGCCGTATTGCAGGCTCTGAAGTGCTAAGATACGACGAACGACATCCAATCATTCTCCAATACAATTGTCGATTGTCTCGCCTTCTCGCGCAATTTACACACCGGATAACTCTTCATGGTGGCAACCAATTGTTGGTGCGCCTCATTCGATCAAAGTATTGGATTCCAAAGGTTCAAAGGCTTATGAAGGGGGTTGTGAATTCCTGCAAGGTCTGCGTTATTCACAAAAGGAGGTTGCAAACCCAAATGATGGGAGATCTTCCAACCGAGCGGTCGTCCTTTTCCAGACCGTTTACGCATACAGGGATTGAATACGCGGGTCCTTTCGAAATACGCATGTCTGATCACGAAGGGGTATGTGTGCGTATTCGTGTGTTTTTCCACAAAGGCGATACATTTAGAACCCACGTCCGACCTCACCACCGAAAAATTTCTCGCCGCCTTCGCTCGTTTCGTCGCAAGGCGCGGATGTCCACAGCGTATCCATTCAGATAATGGAAAAACTTTCGTTGGTGCAGCAACCCTGCTTTCCAGTGACTTCCTTGACGCGTTTAAGGACTCGGTGACTGATGCGTATAGCGTATACAGCCATCAGCGGGTTTCGTGGCGCTTCATCCCACCAGGAGCTCCACATATGGGAGGCCTATGGGAAGCCGGAGTGAAGAGTTTCAAAACTCTCTTCTACAAGGCCACGTCCACTCGGAGGTATACGTTTGAAGAGCTTTCTACGCTGCTCGCGAAGATTGAAGCGTGCCTCAATTCCAGGCCGCTCTCACCGATGTCCGATGATCCGACGGAGCTGCTAGCCCTCACTCCCGGGTACTTCCTTATTGGGGGGCCCTTAATGAGTACGGCCGAGCCCGAAATAAAGGGGAACCTTAATTCGATCATCAATCGGTGGCAGCATTTGAAGGCCCTCAACCAACAGTTCTGTCAAAGGTGGAAGGAGGAATACCTCAAGGAGCTCCACAAGCGGACTAAGTGGCAGACGCCGACGCCAAATCTGCAGGTTGGCGATATGGTGGTCATCAAGGAGGATAACCTGCCGTCCAACGAATGGCGGCTCGAAAGGATAACTTCCGTGTATCCCGGTGCCGACGACAGGGTCCGTGTGGTGGATATCCTTACTGCCCGCGGTACCCTCAAAAGACCGATTGTCAAGGTCGTTCTCCTGCCAGTAGAACCCCGTAGTTCCATCCAACAATAACGTGACTGTGCACTTGTCCCATTCACAGCTCCGTACTAATACTTCTTCGACTTCTCTATTCCATCCTAGTTCCATCCTCATCCAGACATGGCCCCACGGATCCGCGCCAGCCGCACCACGGAGAGCCGGCGTGATCGAGGGATCAACTCGTACCGTTGCCGGGTCTGCCGAGGAATTCATCCGCTACGGACCTGTCACCATTTCCTTCGCCTGAGCCCTGAGAAGAGACTCCGAGCTGTCCTCATTAAAAAATATTGCGGGAACTGCCTGGCCCACCAACACTCCGGCCAGGATTGTCGCAGTGGCGGGCTGTGCCGGGTGTGTGGCAAAAACCACCACACTCTACTCCACATACCCTCGTCTCGTCGTCCAGTCCGCTCGGCTTCAGGAGCATCGTCGCCATCTACAGCGCCCCACGTCAAACGCCGACCTCGGCGTCCAGCCCGCTCAGCCTCGGCTGCATCGTCGCCATCCACGTCGGCCCACGCCGACCGCCGCCCGCGTCTCCCCGTGAGCCGCCCCGTGGCAGGGCCCCCGGCACCATCCGTCGACTCACTTCTACAACATCGAAGCCTCATCATACTCCCGACGGCGCTGGTGGTCTTGGATACGGGTTCCAAAAACTTCGAGACGGCGGCGCTCAACGACCCATGCACGCCGGTGAGCTGTATTGACGACTCCTTGGCCAGCGCCTTCAAGTTGCCCACCACTTGTGTGGGGGACGAGAAAGTGTGTACGGCGGTGATCCGCGCCAAAATGGGCGACTTCCAGTTGGAGACAATGCTCAAGGTCGAGCCCCGTGTGCGCATCCGCACGCCTATCCGACAGCTGAGCGATTCCGTGCGGGCGCGTTTCGGTGACCTGAGGCTTGCCGATGAACAATTCCATCGACCGGCGACAATCTCGCTCATCTTGGGAGCAGATGTCTACCCGAAGGTGATCCAGCCCGGGTTCCTTGCGCGTGAGGACGGCCTGCCGGTGGCCCAGAGCACCGTTTTTGGATGGATCGTGTCGGGGGCGTGCACCCAGCCATAGGCCACCCCATTATACTTTGCAATCCTGCAAGGGGGGGGGGGAGGATGTTCAGGCCAGCAATAGACAGTTTCCGCGCACTGTGCCGGTTCCGCGCGCCTCGGTCCCGGCTCGCGCTCGCGCGCTCGGAGGGGCGCTCGGATCCACAATCCACGATCCACACGGCGATCACCGCAGCATAAAGGCAGCATAAAGCATAGATCATAAGGCATAGAGAGTCAGTTACGTTTTCCACCCCGTTACAAGCTGCCGTCGCACATACGCGCGTCTACAATTCACACACCTATACGCAAATACATGGAATATATTTATTGAAGCCGAATCTGTCTTTTCCTTTGGATATTTTCCCACTCATCGCTGGCAACTCGCTCCGGTGATCCGCCCTCCTACAAACAGTTCCTATTGGCTATAAAAATTATCCGATCTGATCCAAATTCAGCAATCTGATAGATATGGTCATTCTCCATGATTCTGCGTTTTTAGTTTTCTCGAATCTGCAATATTGTGGATGCAACAGATTCTCGTCCTTTGTGGGGGCGGAAGGGGGTGGGGCGAAATGAGATATACGTTTTATAGCGAGATCTAACAGAAGTGCGGATACCAAATTTGGTTACTCTAGCCTTAATAGTCTCTGAGATTTGTGGTTGCCCCAGATTTTCGTCATTTGCGGGGGCGGAAGGGGGAGCGGCGAAATTTTGACACAAAACGGTTAAGGTCCGATATCACAGGAGTGTGGATACCAAATTTGGTTGCTCTAGCTCTTATGGGTTCTGAGATCCTTGAACTCATATTTTGCAATTGGCAAAACCGACCATGAAACCTGTGTGTTAGAGTGAGACTGGCTATAATAATTATACGATCTGGTTCAGATTTTGCACTCTAGAAGTTATAGTCATCTTCTACGATTCTGCGTTTTTAGTATTCTCGTATCGTCGAAATTGTGGATGCCACAGATTTTCGCCCTTTGTGGGGGCGGAAGCGGGCGGGGCAAAGTTTTGAAATATTCTTGTAGCAGTGACATATCACAGAAGTCTGGATCCAAAACATCGTTGCTCTAGCTCTTATAGTCTTTGAGCACTAGGCGCTGAAGGGGACGGACAGACGGACAGACGGACGGACGGACAGACGGACAGACGGAGGGACAATAGGCGCGGCTATTGATGCTGATCAAGAATATATATACTTTATGGGGTCGGAAACGATTCCTTCTGGACGTTACACACATCCACTTTTACCACAAATCTAATATACCCAAATACTCATTTTGAGTATCGGGTATAAAAACTATGAAATGTACAAAACAAAAACGTTAAAGCAAATGAAGTTTGAAAACGAGGGGGAACGTTGTGAGTTGCTGCGGACACCGCAACTACAAGAAACCACCGCCATAATAAACTTCCCAATACCCAATACAACCACAAAAATAAAATCATTCATAGGTTTATGTGGATTTTATAGGAAGTTCATTCCCAATTTTGCTAATATAGCAAAACCAATGACACTCAAATTAAAGAAACGAGCAGTCATAGACCCAACCGAGGAAAAATACGTCGAGGCCATCGAAAAGTTGAAAATACTTATCACCTCAGACCCCATCCTCGCATTCCCAGATTTCAACAAAATGTTCACGGTAACAACCGATGCAAGTAACATTGCATTAGGAGCAGTGTTGTCGCAAGACCACAAACCAATTTGCTATGCAAGTAGAACCTTAAACGAACATGAAATCAATTATTCAGCAATAGAAAAGGAATTACTAGCTATAGTTTGGGCAACTAAGTATTTCAGATCATACCTGTTTGGTAGAACGTTTGAGATATTAAGTGATCACAAACCCTTGATTTCGTTGAATAACCTCAAGGAGCCAAATATGAAGCTACAACGATGGAAGATCAAATTAAATGAATTTGACTTAAAAACGAGGGGGAACGTTGTGAGTTGCTGCGGACACCGCAACTCTACAGTTATAACCGATACTAAGTCAGTATGGCTCTCCTCCGGCAGACGCCGCTAATATTAAACGACACGACAAAGAATGCGTGCGCGAGAGACAGAAAATCAGTCTGTGCGTGACGTCGGGCGCTGCGTAGCCAATGCAAATTGATTTGTTCCTTTTGGCTACAAAAATTATCTGATCTGATCCAAATTCAGCAACCGGATAGATATAGTCATTCTCTATGATTCTGCGTTTTTAGTTTTCTCGAATCTGCAATATTGTGGATGCAACAGATTTTCGACCTTTGTGGGGGCGGATGTGGGTGGGGCGAAATTCTGAGATATACGTTTTATAGTGACATCTTAAAGGAGTGTGTGTACCAAATTTGGTTACTCTAGCCTTAATAGTCTCTGAGATTTGTGGTTGCCTCAGATTTTCGTCCTTTGCGGGTGCGGAAGGGGGTGTGGCGAAATTTTGACACAAAATGGTCAATGTCCGATATCACAGGAGTGTGGGTACCAAATTTGGTTGCTCTAGCTCTTATGGGTTCTGAGATCCTTGAACTCATATTTTGCAATTGGCAAAACCGACCATGAAACCTGTGTGTTAGAGTGAGACAGAGCGAGAAAGAGTGAAATTGTTTTCGTGAGACTGGCTATAATAATTATACGATCTGGTTCAGATTTTGCACTCTAGAAGTTATAGTCATCTTCTACGATTCTGCGTTTTTAGTATTCTCGTATCGTCGAAATTGTGGATGCCACAGATTTTCGCCCTTTGTGGGGGCGGAAGCGGGCGGGGCAAAGTTTTGAAATATTCTTGTAGCAGTGACATATCACAGAAGTCTGGATCCAAAACATCGTTGCTCTAGCTCTTATAGTCTTTGAGCACTAGGCGCTGAAGGGGACGGACAGACGGACAGACGGACGGACGGACAGACGGACAGACGGAGGGACAATAGGCGCGGCTATTGATGCTGATCAAGAATATATATACTTTATGGGGTCGGAAACGATTCCTTCTGGACGTTACACACATCCACTTTTACCACAAATCTAATATACCCAAATACTCATTTTGAGTATCGGGTATAAAAACTATGAAATGTACAAAACAAAAACGTTAAAGCAAATGAAGTTTGAAAACGAGGGGGAACGTTGTGAGTTGCTGCGGACACCGCAACTACAAGAAACCACCGCCATAATAAACTTCCCAATACCCAATACAACCACAAAAATAAAATCATTCATAGGTTTATGTGGATTTTATAGGAAGTTCATTCCCAATTTTGCTAATATAGCAAAACCAATGACACTCAAATTAAAGAAACGAGCAGTCATAGACCCAACCGAGGAAAAATACGTCGAGGCCATCGAAAAGTTGAAAATACTTATCACCTCAGACCCCATCCTCGCATTCCCAGATTTCAACAAAATGTTCACGGTAACAACCGATGCAAGTAACATTGCATTAGGAGCAGTGTTGTCGCAAGACCACAAACCAATTTGCTATGCAAGTAGAACCTTAAACGAACATGAAATCAATTATTCAGCAATAGAAAAGGAATTACTAGCTATAGTTTGGGCAACTAAGTATTTCAGATCATACCTGTTTGGTAGAACGTTTGAGATATTAAGTGATCACAAACCCTTGATTTCGTTGAATAACCTCAAGGAGCCAAATATGAAGCTACAACGATGGAAGATCAAATTAAATGAATTTGACTTAAAAACGAGGGGGAACGTTGTGAGTTGCTGCGGACACCGCAACTCTACAGTTATAACCGATACTAAGTCAGTATGGCTCTCCTCCGGCAGACGCCGCTAATATTAAACGACACGACAAAGAATGCGTGCGCGAGAGACAGAAAATCAGTCTGTGCGTGACGTCGGGCGCTGCGTAGCCAATGCAAATTGATTTGTTCCTTTTGGCTACAAAAATTATCTGATCTGATCCAAATTCAGCAACCGGATAGATATAGTCATTCTCTATGATTCTGCGTTTTTAGTTTTCTCGAATCTGCAATATTGTGGATGCAACAGATTTTCGACCTTTGTGGGGGCGGATGTGGGTGGGGCGAAATTCTGAGATATACGTTTTATAGTGACATCTTAAAGGAGTGTGTGTACCAAATTTGGTTACTCTAGCCTTAATAGTCTCTGAGATTTGTGGTTGCCTCAGATTTTCGTCCTTTGCGGGTGCGGAAGGGGGTGTGGCGAAATTTTGACACAAAATGGTCAATGTCCGATATCACAGGAGTGTGGGTACCAAATTTGGTTGCTCTAGCTCTTATGGGTTCTGAGATCCTTGAACTCATATTTTGCAATTGGCAAAACCGACCATGAAACCTGTGTGTTAGAGTGAGACAGAGCGAGAAAGAGTGAAATTGTTTTCGTGAGACTGGCTATAATAATTATACGATCTGGTTCAGATTTTGCACTCTAGAAGTTATAGTCATCTTCTACGATTCTGCGTTTTTAGTATTCTCGTATCGTCGAAATTGTGGATGCCACAGATTTTCGCCCTTTGTGGGGGCGGAAGTGGGCGGGGCAAAGTTTTGAAATATTTTTGGAGCAGTGACATATCACAGAAGTCTGGATCCAAAACATCGTTGCTCTAGCTCTTATAGTCTTTGAGCATTAGGCGCTGAAGGGGACGGACAGACGGACAGACGGACGGACGGACAGACGGACGGACGGACAGACAGACATGGCTCAATCGACTCGGCTATTGATGCTGATCAAGAATATATATACTTTATGGGGTCGGAAACGATTCCTTCTGGACGTTACACACATAAACTTTTACCACAAATCTAATATACCCCAATACTCATTTTGAGTATCGGGTATAATAAAATATTTACCAGGAAAGGAAAACCATGTAGCCGATGCGCTATCAAGAGTAAAGATTAACGAAAACCTACTCGGGGAAACCATTAATAGTGATTGTGCAACGGTCCATAGCGCGCAAGAAGATAATACAAATTATATTCCACTTACAGAGCGACCAATCAATTACTATAATAGGCAAATAGAACTGATTAAAGGTAATGAGGATAAGGTAGAAACATCCCACTATTTCCACAAGATACTGATAAAAATCACATATACTGAAATGACAGAGTCATTAGCGAAAGATATAATAAAGGAATATGTGTGTACCAAAAAGAGTGCACTATATTTCCATAACGAAGTAGACTTCCCACTGTTCCAAAAGGCATTCCTGGAGATAATCAGTCCAAATCACTTCACAAAACTGATTAAATCCAGTACCAAACTCATAGATATTTCGAACTACTCCGAATTCAAGGAACAAATATTGAAGAAGCATAAAGAGCTACTTCACCCAGGTATCGAAAAGACCACTAATTGGTTTAAAGGAAAATTCTACTACCCCGATTATCAAAAATTAATCCAAAATATTATCAATGAATGTCCTACGTGCAACGTTGCTAAAACAGAGCATCGTAACACCAATCTAACCTTCGAAATCACCCCCGAAATACAAAATATCAGAGAAAAGTATGTCATGGATTTTTATCTGGTAGGCAATCAACAATTCCTATCATGCATTGATGTATATTCTAAATTCGCTACCCTTGTAGAAGTTAAGAGTCGTGACTGGTTAGAAACAAAGAGAGCCATCATGAAAATCTTTAACGAAATGGGCAAGCCACAGGGAATTAAAGCCGACAAAGATTCAGCCTTTATGTGCGCAGCATTGCAAGCATGGTTGAATGCGGAAAATGTCAAAATAGAGATCACTTCCAGCAAAAATGGAGTAGCTGACGTAGAAAGATTTCATAAAACAGTAAATGAAAAATTAAGAATAATAGCTAGCGAGGACAACCCAGAAGATAGATTCACGAAGTTTGAATTAATTCTTTATACTTATAATCATAAAACCAAACATAATACCACAAATAGGACACCAGCTGATATATTCATTTATGCAGGCTCACCTGATTATGACACCCAACTAAATAAAGTGAATAAAATCACTCAATTAAATAAAAACCGCATAGAGTATGAAGTAGATACCCGCTATAAACTATCACCTCTAGTTAAGTCTAAGGTAACAAACCCTTTCAAAAGGACGGGTGAAATTAGACAGATAGACGAAAAACATTATGAAGAAAAGAATAGGGGTAGAAAAATCTCCCACTATAAAGCAAAATTCAAAAGAAAGAAGAAATCTAATACAAGTAAATACGATAATTTCAGAGTACCCGAACAGAGTACTGGGAATCCGGAGCTACAACATAATTAGGATTATAATCTTACTAATGTTCACCGTCCTACAAGCTACCGGACAGAATATAGAGATAGATCCCATCAACTCAAGGAATGGATATCTCATATTCAAAACGAATACCATTAACATACCCATTAATTATGAATACCACTATCTAACAATTAATATAACAAAAACAGACGAAACATATCAGAGTTTACTAGAGCAGGCAACCCAATTTGATAACGAAATCCAAGTTCAATATTTAGTCGAGAAATTGCAACGCGAATTCAACGGCATAAAAATAGCCAAAAGAAACAGAAGAGGCCTTATAAATGCAGTAGGCACAATATATAAATATCTATTTGGAACGTTAGATCAAGATGATAAGGTCGAATTAGAAGGGAAATTAGACAATCTGGCTAGCCACAGTGTTCAAGTTAACGAATTAAACTTAGTAATTCAAGCAGTAAATTCCGGCATAGAAGTTGTCAATAAATTAAACAAAGATAATGACAAATAAGAACAACTAGAAATATTAATATTTAACCTTCAACATTTAACTGAGTACATAGAGGATATTGAATTAGGCATGCAGCTAACAAGATTAGGTATCTTTAATCCGAAATTATTGAGGCAGGATTACCTGAAACACATCGATTCAGAGAATTAAATATAAAAACATCTACCTGGTTGAAATCAGACATTAACGAAATACTAATAATTTCCAACATCCCACGAGAGATCAGAAATATTCCTATACTTAAAATTGTTCCATATCCAGATGAAGATAATAACATCCTCACTGACCTAACGCAAAACAATTATTACATTCTAGAAAACGAGGTATATGAAAAAGAATCAAAACGAAAAATAAATGACGAATGTATTTCAGGAATAGTCAAACAAGTAGAAACAAAATGTCCATACACCAAGGCACACCAAAACTTTCAAATAAATTTCATAGAACCCAATATATTGTTAACTTGGAAATTACCAAAAACCCTATTAAACCAAGATTGCCTAAACCAAGAAATAAAAGTAGAAGGTAACGCATTAATAAAAATACATAATTGCAGCGTACAATTAAACGAATTCTTAATATCCAACTCAATACCAGAATTTGCACAGAGCATATACATCAACAATAACGTAACAAAAATTAAACCACTGTCTTATTTGCAAACCAAAGAAATTTTAATAGAAAATACGCAATTAAATAATGTATTACATGTAAGCTAAATACTACTATTTGTCATAATCATAATAGGATTAAGCTACAAATTGTTTAGTCTAAGTAAAAACAATAAGCCTAAAACCAACCCGCACATAGAAACATCCTTAGACGAAGACGAAGAATCCCCAGCAGGCACAGTTGTAGACGCACCTGAACTATATCCAAGGATAATCGCCTGAGGACAGGCTTAAATCTAACAATGGGGGAGTGACATATCTATAGTCCATGCTCCACATACCCTTGTCTATGTCTATTACCCTGCACCCACAATACTATAAACAATCCGACACTACTATAAACAATCCGACACTCTCAGCTTCGAAACCCCATAAACAATCTCACGCTCGAAATGGACCACGCGTAACCGATTGCAGGCAATGTAAACAAACACCCTAAGCTAGAAGTGGAACATAAAACAATAGATGCCGCATTAGAATCCAGCCGCACTAAAATCCAGCCGCACTAGAATCACGCCACTCTTCAGAGATCAATTACTAATCGATTCTCAAGAACCACGCCATCGTAGCTGACCAATCAGAGGCCCAACACCGATCATACGCAGCGCAAGCCTTTCACATATCGATCGAGTCACGTACTCCATCTCCGAAGCCGAAGTCGAAGCCAACGCCTCCGAATCCAAATCCGAATCCCAAGCCGAGCATCATGATATAAATAGTGTACATTTGGGAAGGCAAATCAGTTCTGTTCATGACAAACGTCAATCGCGACACCGTCGGAGAATTCAACATAAGTTAATTCCGTTCAAGACACCGGACATAAGTCATCGTCGGGGAAATAACTAATCAATGTAAGTGAAAGAATAAATTCTTTTTTAAAACGCAAACTACAGTGTCGCATATTTAACTATATATATAGCAAATGCAATAGATATAGATATATGTAGATATCAAAACAGTTTAGGAGCCATGCAATCGTTTTTTGGGTAGGAATAGAGTAAAGCGGATTGCATGGTTTTCGGGTAGGGAAAGGACAGGAATGGGGTAATCTACTTATAACTGAAATCTGCCTCACAAGTTAGGTCCGTGGCAGGATAAATAAACCCTCATCCAGCGAAATCTAAAAGGTCAGATCAGAAGTATTGGGGCTGATGATATGGCAATTATTTATGAGTTCTTTGACATCCACCGCTAAGTTTGGCCAATAATAAGATCGCCTGAGTCTTTCAAGGGTTTTATTTATCCCACTGTGGGCACACAAGGGATCCTCATGGGCAGCTTTGAGGACGGGTTTTACAAGGGATGGGGGTATCCAAAGCTTCCAGCAGGAATCGTCTGTGATCTTGGTTCCATCGGCATGTTCCGCACGCCGAAAGATGCGTTCATCTTTCATTTTTAGATCAGGCAATCGGGAACTGTTCAACCTAATCTTCTCTTTAATTGACTGATATTCTGGTGATTTGAACTCAGGAGAATCAGGGTCGACCAACAAGCTATCAATCGCCAAGAAGGACAAGTCTTCTGAGTGCGTACGGGACAAGGCATCGGGGACTATGTTATCACTCCCTTTTCGGTGTAAGATTTTAAATTCAAATCCCTGCAACTTTAAGGACCAGCGAGCCAATCGGAAGCTAAGATCAGCCTGCGACATTAGCCACTTTAAGGAGGCATGATCTGTAATGATTGTGAATTCTTGGCCCTCAATGTATGCCCTGAACTTTTTTACGGCCTAAACCGCAGCGTAACACTCTTTTTCAGTTACAGTGTACTGCTTCTGGCATTTGTTAAGCTTTTTCGACATAAAAGCAATTGGTACGTCTCGTTGTTTTCTTGCATTAGACCTGCCCCTACGCCGGTATGACTGGCGTCACAGTGTATTGAGAATGGTATGGAGAAATTTGGGCTACGTAGAACTGGCGCGGAACACATTTGGGACTTTAATGACTCGAAAGCAAGCTGAGCCTCGTCAGTCCAAATAAACTTGCGCTTAGATTTCAGAGTATCTGATATGGGTGAACTAATAGCTGCATAATTGTGGATGAACTTGTGGTACCAGAGTGTCATTCCAAGAAATCGACGAACTTGTTTGATCGACTGGGGAGCTGGAAAGTCCTTAACGGCGGCTTTTTTGTCAGGATCAGTGCGAATATTCCCACCACCAATCACGTGGCCTAAATATTTAACTTCTTTCCGGCAAAATTTGCTTTTCTCCACATTTATTGTAAGATTGGCTTTGGAAAGTTGGGATGCGACCAGGGACAACACCTCCAGATGGTGCTCAAATTATCGGATATAACTAAGAGGTCGTCAAGATATATGAATATTTCATTCCGTAGATGGGCTGGTATGACTTTATCCATAAGTCGCGACAAGGTACAGGGTGCGTTGGTTAAGCCGAATGGCATGACGACAAACTCGTATAAGGGACGGCCAGGCACGGTAAACGCTGTAAACGCCTCTCTGACCGAAAGGAATTTGCCAAAACGTGTCCTTTAGATCGATGCTTGTGATGAACTCTGCTTTCGGTAGTCTACTCAGGATTACGTCTATAAGGGGCATGGTATATGCATCCTTTACCGTGACCGAGTTTACTTTCCTACAATTGATACACAATCTAACCTTGCCAGGCTTTTTAACCAGCACTACGGGCGAAGACCACGAACTAACCGATTCTTGTATAACCCCAAGCTTCAGCATTCGGTCTAATTCCTCGTACATTAGCTTCTCCGTTGCCGGTGACACCGCATAGTGGCGATGTTTAATGGGCTTTGCGTCGGCTACCTCTATCGTGTGAGTGATTACAGAGGTCTTTCCTAGGCCTTGCTTTGAGTAAGATGGGAAGAGAGTTATTACCTCCTGTAGTAATACTTGCTGTGAAGGCAGAAGCGCCCTCATTGTGGGGTCTTCTAAGGTTTCAATACGTAAATTTTGTGTCATCAAGTGCAACGGTAAAAGTTCAAAAGCCGTCCAAAAATCGATTCCTAAATAGAGATTACCCGTCAAGGAAGGTACAATATAAAAACAAAGTTCCTTGGATTCCCCTCTATACGTGACTTTTGCGGAAATTTTGCCGACTATACTTTGGCTCTTTCCATCGGTAGTTCTAACTTTTAGGGACAGCGGCTTATATTGGACTTTATTCCGAATAACGTCGGACGCGCAACTTCCCCCTATGCAGCTAACTGAAGCTCCAGTATCCATTAGTCCTATGACTGGTTTACCAAAAAGCATAATCTGAGCATGGGTTCGTAAGTCATTTGGTTTTCCAACTACAGAAGCTAAGAGCAGTCTTTTCTCAAGTTTGCATTGTTTCTTAAAATCGCTTCTTCCGCGCTGGGATCGATTTGGAGGGCTAGCAAGGTGGTCAGCGTATACGCTGTTTGACACGTCTGGTATAATAAGGTCAGTGGAAGGAGAAGAATTGATCACTCGGTATTGGTCGCTTGGTTGACCAGTTGTTTGCGTGCACTTTTCGGCGGTGCACGCGACAACGAGTTTTTTGCCGTGTGGGGGTTGCACTTTCTGCAAATAGGCATATAAGTATCGGCCCTGCCACAACCATAGCAAAATACCCTACGTTCGGCCATGCACTCTTGGTATCGATGGCCTTTGCCACCGCAATTCCAACAGACGAACTCTACGGCTTCACCTACTTCTTCACTATCTGGGGCAATAGATTCGTCTAATATAGCATTGACTTGGCGGCGTGGTAAAGTTCGGGGGGCCGCCAGGGGAGGCTTGGTTTTAGTTACGGACTGCATGAATATTTCTCGCGTTCGGACCAGGTGACGTAAGGATTTCACAGTCGCAGCCGACTCATATAAAATTTCATGCTGTATATCAGCCAAAAGGTTTGCTCGCAGTGTCTCAACCAAGGCTGCCTCAGACATGGGCTCAGACAGTTTATCTGCCAATGCGGCAATTACGCCATAAAAATCATCAAAGGACTCGTTTGGTCGCTGTTTCCTTAATTCGATCTCTGTTCTGATATTCCTATCTTTTCTATCGTCTTTAAACTGGCCACGCAAGGCTAGGCATAGATCTGCCCAACGGACTTCAGGGACACTTTTATGATACCGCCAAAACCACTCGCTGGCGCTTCCATCAAAGAGGTTACTGGCGTATCGAGCTGTTATTTCAAAGTTACCGTCCAAAGTTTGCTTTGTAAGTGCTTCAATACGGTAAATGAAGTCCTCAATCGACATACCAGCCTTTCCCGTAAACCGCAGTTTCCAATTAGACATTATCTGGCTAACACGATCTGCCCGAAGGGATGAAGCGGAGGAACCTGTGGAAACTCCTGAGCCAACATTACGGGTTTGCCCCAAAGTCGAGGGTGACGAACTATTTCCCGATTGATTACAGCTACAGCTACAGCTGCTACAGATGCCGTACTTTGAAGTCCATCGGAAATGGCTCGAACTAGCCGGTTAGTTTGATCAGCCATGCTGGTCGCCAAAATTCGGGTTTGCTCTACCATAGCTACTCTAATCGCGTCCACTATGGACTGTCGACGGAGATTGGAGACCTGTTGCAATTCTCTGAGTTAGCCATCTCAAGAGGGCTTAACGCTTCAACTCTTTTGCTTTGACTTCTAGTCAGAAGGGACTGAGTAACAGATGGCATTCGTGCTCTAGACGTAGACGGACCAACGGGACTAAGATTCTCAGCTGAGGCCGATGTGATGTTCAGGTCTTGCTGACAAGTGGGACACTTCCGTTTATTACCACTTTTAGCGGTGAAGCACACTCTGTGGAAGGTGTGCCCACAACTGGCCGACAATAGTTGTACCTGGTAAACGATTACTTCGGAGCAAATTTGGCAATGTTTCCCCGTGTCTTCTGAGAGGGCTAAATTCTCCGTACTACGAGACACCACCATTTCGGTTTGGGCACCACCAAGTATGAATATATTAGATATATATATATAGCAAATGCAAAAAAAAATAATACAAAAAAAGTCACAGTCAATAGATATAGATATATGTAGATATCAAAACAGTTTAGGAGCCATGCAATCGTTTTTTGGGTAGGAATAGAATAAAGCGAATTGCATGGTTTTCGTGTAGGGAAAGGACAGGAATGGGGTAATCTACTTATAACTGAAATCTGCCTCACAAGTTAGGTCCGTGGCAGGATAGATAAACCCTCATCCAGCGAAATCTAAAAGGTCAGATCAGAAGTATTGGGGCTGATGATATGGCAATTATTTATGAGTTCTTTGACATCCACCGCTAAGTTTGGCCAATAATAAGATCGCCTGAGTCTTTCAAGGGTTTTATTTATCCCACTGTGGGCACACAAGGGATCCTCATGGGCAGCTTTGAGGACGGGTTTTACAAGGGATGGGGGTATCCAAAGCTTCCAGCAGGAATCGTCTGTGATCTTGGTTCCATCGGCATGTTCCGCACGCCGAAAGATGCGTTCATCTTTCATTTTTAGATCAGGCAATCGGGAACTGTTCAACCTAATCTTCTCTTTAATTGACTGATATTCTGGTGATTTGAACTCAGGAGAATCAGGGTCGACCAACAAGCTATCAATCGCCAAGAAGGACAAGTCTTCTGAGTGCGTACGGGACAAGGCATCGGGGACTATGTTATCACTCCCTTTTCGGTGTAAGATTTTAAATTCAAATCCCTGCAACTTTAAGGACCAGCGAGCCAATCGGAAGCTAAGATCAGCCTGCGACATTAGCCACTTTAAGGAGGCATGATCTGTAATGATTGTGAATTCTTGGCCCTCAATGTATGCCCTGAACTTTTTTACGGCCTAAACCGCAGCGTAATGCGTAATCACTGATATTACGTTCTCTTTCGTAGTGATCAGACGTGTTTTTGTTTTGCGCTCCGCATTTTTTCCTTTTGTTTTGAATAAACAGCCGGTGTTTCCCTAACTAAATTCTAATTATACTTCCTAACCAGACAACAATCTGGAATCCTATTCTATTACGCGAGTGCATGCCTTTTGATTTGTGTTAAAACATTATTTAACTTTTTATTTTTCGGCGTCGGCTTGTCTTGTGTTGTGTTGTTGCAGTGAGTGAGTATTGCATTGCAGTCCGCTCTCGTCTGGTAGCTTTTGTTGTTTTATCACTCTCTCGCTATCACCTCAACTTCAATAACTGTTCTTTCTCTCCCGCTCTCTAAACTTTCTGAGCAATAGCGCTCTCTGTTTAGTAGTTCTCGCTATAACCGCTCTCAACTCTGCTCTCTTTTTTTTTCTCTTACCAATTCCGCCTTGAGCGTTGTCTGGCACATTGGTCTGATACCAATTTGTTTTGGAAATTTTAATTTTTCTTCGTAAATTTTCTTAAGAAAATATTTAAATAATAAAAATGGAATTCGCTGTGGTCTGCGCCAAAAAAACCTGCAAGAAGCAGATCACTAACGATCAGCCGAATGTCTCCTGCTGGCTCTGCGACAGCGTAGTCCACGCAAAATGCGCGGGATTTTCTGGCCTCGTGAGTGATGCTATAGCCAAACGTAATGGCTTGCATTACAGTTGCGAGGCATGCCGTGCGGTGGAGAAGGAAATGGTATCTTTCATGAGGCAGACGCGGAGTGGCTTTAAGGAGCTGACCGTTGGTTTCAAAAACCAATACGATCGGCTCCTAGCCATGGAGGCTCAGTTTAGCGGTTTAAAACTGCTGAATGAGTCTCCGAGGCGCAAAAAGGTCACTCCGCGGGACCTGCAAGTGCCAACCGTCACTCAGCCGTGCGCCGCCGAAAAACTGACTCCGACCACTCCAAGTGTGCAGCAGTTGATCTCGTTTGCCACTCCAAAGGCAACGAAAGCTGCTGGCGATGCAGATTCGGTAGCCGAATTCATCGTCTCGGAGAATGTGCAGCCAAGTACGTCTGCAGCGTCCGTGTCCGTGGTGTCCGCAAGTTCACTAGTTGTCCCGTCTATCCCGATCCCACCAGTAAATAGACGTTCCGGACCTCCGGATATTGCCACCACAGGTACTAGACCTGTGGTGACTAAACCACTGGTGGGAGTCCCACCAAAACGACAAGTTTTTGTTTCACGGCTGGCCCCTGACCTCACATCTAATGATGTAACTGCTTTCATTCAAAGCAAAATAAAAGCCGTGGGTTTAAAGGTGGAGAAATTTAACTTCTCTTATGCCAGGGAGATAGCGTCGTTTAAGATAAGCATCTCCCCAACTCAATTTGACACCATTTGCTCCACCAAATTTTGGCCGGAGCATTTGGTGGTGAAGGAGTTTAAGGCTAAGAAGAAGAATAGGCCCCCATATCCCTTACAAATCTTTCCAGTGTGCCACCCTCAACCTCAACTTCCTCTTCCTCAACTTCCAGTCTTGCTTACACCTTTCCATAAAACTAACTTCTCTTTTAGTAACCTATCAGCATTCTTTTCCGGGATAGTGTTGCATTTGCTTCCCACGTTATTGTGTTTACTGAAACCTGGTTAAAGCCGGACATTCTTAGTTCCGAGGTTTTGGCAGGTCGGTACACAACTTTTAGAAAGGACCGTTCGTCTCGACGTGCAGGAGGGGTTCTAATTGCAACGGACTCTTACTTCACGTCAGAACACTTCACAGTCCAAGTTCAACAGGAACTGGAATTCCTGTGTGTAAAACTGATTCTTCCCGCTTTCGCTATATTCATTACTTGCTCGTATATCCCACCTTCTTCGGATATTTCAATTTATGAGCAGCACTTGTCCGCTTTAACCGCTGTTGCTTCCTCGCTATCTGATAAAGATCGTATGATAGTTCTTGGTGACTTCAACTTGCCAGGAACTGTTTGGTCTTCGGTAAACGAGTCTAGTATCCTAGTGCCCATGTCACGACATGACTTTGTTGACGGCTTGCTTGACCTGTCCCTGTCTCAAGTCAATCATGTGAAAAATTCCTTGGGTCGATTGCTTGATCTATGCTTTGTATCGGATCCGACCATAGTGTTGTTAACCCGAGCCCTTCCGCTCACTATACCTGAAGACGCCTACCACCCTACTTTCGAGGTGTCGCTAGATATAGGACCAACTGTATTGGATCGGTCGAGTAGACTACCTGAACGTGTCCGCTGCTTTCGTAAAGCCGAGTTTGCGAAGCTTAATAACCTAATTAGGGATTTTGATTGGTCCGCTTTGTACTTGTGCACTGATGTGACAAAAGGCACAAACATTTTTTACAATGCTCTTGGCACATTTTTTGATTCTTGTGTCCCGCTTTCTTGTCCGATTAGATCTGGAAAACCCCCTTGGTTTACCAAAGAGTTATCCAGTCTAAAAAACTTAAAATCAAGACTTTATAAAAAATTTCAAGAAGTGGGCTCTCATACTTCTCACTCTCGTTAGGTAATAGCTCGGTCAAACTTTTCAGTTCTTAATGCTCAGTGCTATAAGAACTACCTATCTCGTTGCAGGATACGTTTTTCTCAGGACCCTAAATAGTTTTACTGCTTCGTAAACAGTAAGCGTAGAACGTCCGCACACCCATCCTCGCTATCATTTTTTAATAGGTTATGTGAGGTTAAGGCGGTAGCCGGGAGGGGGGGGGATAAGAGCCTCCCGCCCCCAAGCTCACTTGGACCTATAAACAGGTCCGTTGTGTTGCCGCATGGGCATGTCCCCTTCGCGTTGCCCGAACCGTGAGAGCATACTACTGCAGGTTAAGGGCAGTCCCATCCGGTGGCTTGGATGTATTTGGACAAGGTCCCTGGTTTGATTACGGATAGGTCCGAAATGTCCGTGAGGAAAGCGGCCCCGAGAATACGAAGACGACGATTTCCAAGGGCTGGGCAGTGGCAGAAGAAGTGGGGGACCGATTCCTCCTCCTCCTCGTCGCGACAACTCCTGCAGAAGTCGTTATGAGGGATTGACAGTTTAGAGGCGTGAGTGCCGATCTGCCAGTGTCCCGTAATGGCTTTAGTAACTGCAGAGCACTGTGCTCTGCTGAGCGCTTCTTCGATCGATATGGCCATATCAATCTTGAGACTTTACAGGAAACGGTTTGCTGCCATCTCCTATTGGCATTTTGCTCGAACAATTCGTGCGTTAGGAGCCTGCACGTAGCCAAGGGCATCGCTACTTGCTCGATTTGGAGGGCTAGCAAGGTGGTCAGCGTATACGCTGTTTGACACGTCTGGTATAATAAGGTCAGTGGAAGGAGAAGAATTGATCACTCGGTATTGGTCGCTTGGTTGACCAGTTGTTTGCGTGCACTTTTCGGCGGTGCACGCGACAACGAGTTTTTTGCCGTGTGGGGGTTGCACTTTCTGCAAATAGGCATATAAGTATCGGCCCTGCCACAACCATAGCAAAATACCCTACGTTCGGCCATGCACTCTTGGTATCGATGGCCTTTGCCACCGCAATTCCAACAGACGAACTCTACGGCTTCACCTACTTCTTCACTATCTGGGGCAATAGATTCGTCTAATATAGCATTGACTTGGCGGCGTGGTAAAGTTCGGGGGGCCGCCAGGGGAGGCTTGGTTTTAGTTACGGACTGCATGAATATTTCTCGCGTTCGGACCAGGTGACGTAAGGATTTCACAGTCGCAGCCGACTCATATAAAATTTCATGCTGTATATCAGCCAAAAGGTTTGCTCGCAGTGTCTCAACCAAGGCTGCCTCAGACATGGGCTCAGACAGTTTATCTGCCAATGCGGCAATTACGCCATAAAAATCATCAAAGGACTCGTTTGGTCGCTGTTTCCTTAATTCGATCTCTGTTCTGATATTCCTATCTTTTCTATCGTCTTTAAACTGGCCACGCAAGGCTAGGCATAGATCTGCCCAACGGACTTCAGGGACACTTTTATGATACCGCCAAAACCACTCGCTGGCGCTTCCATCAAAGAGGTTACTGGCGTATCGAGCTGTTATTTCAAAGTTACCGTCCAAAGTTTGCTTTGTAAGTGCTTCAATACGGTAAATGAAGTCCTCAATCGACATACCAGCCTTTCCCGTAAACCGCAGTTTCCAATTAGACATTATCTGGCTAACACGATCTGCCCGAAGGGATGAAGCGGAGGAACCTGTGGAAACTCCTGAGCCAACATTACGGGTTTGCCCCAAAGTCGAGGGTGACGAACTATTTCCCGATTGATTACAGCTACAGCTACAGCTGCTACAGATGCCGTACTTTGAAGTCCATCGGAAATGGCTCGAACTAGCCGGTTAGTTTGATCAGCCATGCTGGTCGCCAAAATTCGGGTTTGCTCTACCATAGCTACTCTAATCGCGTCCACTATGGACTGTCGACGGAGATTGGAGACCTGTTGCAATTCTCTGAGTTAGCCATCTCAAGAGGGCTTAACGCTTCAACTCTTTTGCTTTGACTTCTAGTCAGAAGGGACTGAGTAACAGATGGCATTCGTGCTTTAGACGTAGACGGACCAACGGGACTAAGATTCTCAGCTGAGGCCGATGTGATGTTCAGGTCTTGCTGACAAGTGGGACACTTCCGTTTGTTACCACTTTTAGCGGTGAAGCACACTCTGTGGAAGGTGTGCCCACAACTGGCCGACAATAGTTGTACCTGGTAAACGATTACTTCGGAGCAAATTTGGCAATGTTTCCCCGTGTCTTCTGAGAGGGCTAAATTCTCCGTACTACGAGACACCACCATTTCGGTTTGGGCACCACCAAGTATGAATATATTAGATATATATATATAGCAAATGCAAAAAAAAATAATACAAAAAAAGTCACAGTCAATAGATATAGATATATGTAGATATCGAAACAGTTTAGGAGCCATGCAATCGTTTTTTGGGTAGGAATAGAATAAAGCGAATTGCATGGTTTTCGTGTAGGGAAAGGACAGGAATGGGGTAATCTACTTATAACTGAAATCTGCCTCACAAGTTAGGTCCGTGGCAGGATAGATAAACCCTCATCCAGCGAAATCTAAAAGGTCAGATCAGAAGTATTGGGGCTGATGATATGGCAATTATTTATGAGTTCTTTGACATCCACCGCTAAGTTTGGCCAATAATAAGATCGCCTGAGTCTTTCAAGGGTTTTATTTATCCCACTGTGGGCACACAAGGGATCCTCATGGGCAGCTTTGAGGACGGGTTTTACAAGGGATGGGGGTATCCAAAGCTTCCAGCAGGAATCGTCTGTAATCTTGGTTCCATCGGCATGTTCCGCACGCCGAAAGATGCGTTCATCTTTCATTTTTAGATCAGGCAATCGGGAACTGTTCAACCTAATCTTCTCTTTAATTGACTGATATTCTGGTGATTTGAACTCAGGAGAATCAGGGTCGACCAACAAGCTATCAATCGCCAAGAAGGACAAGTCTTCTGAGTGCGTACGGGACAAGGCATCGGGGACTATGTTATCACTCCCTTTTCGGTGTAAGATTTTAAATTCAAATCCCTGCAACTTTAAGGACCAGCGAGCCAATCGGAAGCTAAGATCAGCCTGCGACATTAGCCACTTTAAGGAGGCATGATCTGTAATGATTGTGAATTCTTGGCCCTCAATGTATGCCCTGAACTTTTTTACGGCCTAAACCGCAGCGTAATGCGTAATCACTGATATTACGTTCTCTTTCGTAGTGATCAGACGTGTTTTTGTTTTGCGCTCCGCATTTTTTCCTTTTGTTTTGAATAAACAGCCGGTGTTTCCCTAACTAAATTCTAATTATACTTCCTAACCAGACAACAATCTGGAATCCTATTCTATTACGCGAGTGCATGCCTTTTGATTTGTGTTAAAACATTATTTAACTTTTTATTTTTCGGCGTCGGCTTGTCTTGTGTTGTGTTGTTGCAGTGAGTGAGTATTGCATTGCAGTCCGCTCTCGTCTGGTAGCTTTTGTTGTTTTATCACTCTCTCGCTATCACCTCAACTTCAATAACTGTTCTTTCTCTCCCGCTCTCTAAACTTTCTGAGCAATAGCGCTCTCTGTTTAGTAGCTCTCGCTATAACCGCTCTCAACTCTGCTCTCTTTTTTTTTCTCTTACCAATTCCGCCTTGAGCGTTGTCTGGCACATTGGTCTGATACCAATTTGTTTTGGAAATTTTAATTTTTCTTCGTAAATTTTCTTAAGAAAATATTTAAATAATAAAAATGGAATTCGCTGTGGTCTGCGCCAAAAAAACCTGCAAGAAGCAGATCACTAACGATCAGCCGAATGTCTCCTGCTGGCTCTGCGACAGCGTAGTCCACGCAAAATGCGCGGGATTTTCTGGCCTCGTGAGTGATGCTATAGCCAAACGTAATGGCTTGCATTACAGTTGCGAGGCATGCCGTGCGGTGGAGAAGGAAATGGTATCTTTCATGAGGCAGACGCGGAGTGGCTTTAAGGAGCTGACCGTTGGTTTCAAAAACCAATACGATCGGCTCCTAGCCATGGAGGCTCAGTTTAGCGGTTTAAAACTGCTGAATGAGTCTCCGAGGCGCAAAAAGGTCACTCCGCGGGACCTGCAAGTGCCAACCGTCACTCAGCCGTGCGCCGCCGAAAACTGACTCCGACCACTCCAAGTGTGCAGCAGTTGATCTCGTTTGCCACTCCAAAGGCAACGAAAGCTGCTGGCGATGCAGATTCGGTAGCCGAATTCATCGTCTCGGAGAATGTGCAGCCAAGTACGTCTGCAGCGTCCGTGTCCGTGGTGTCCGCAAGTTCACTAGTTGTCCCGTCTATCCCGATCCCACCAGTAAATAGACGTTCCGGACCTCCGGATATTGCCACCACAGGTACTAGACCTGTGGTGACTAAACCACTGGTGGGAGTCCCACCAAAACGACAAGTTTTTGTTTCACGGCTGGCCCCTGACCTCACATCTAATGATGTAACTGCTTTCATTCAAAGCAAAATAAAAGCCGTGGGTTTAAAGGTGGAGAAATTTAACTTCTCTTATGCCAGGGAGATAGCGTCGTTTAAGATAAGCATCTCCCCAACTCAATTTGACACCATTTGCTCCACCAAGGCTAAGAAGAAGAATAGGCCCCCATATCCCTTACAAATCTTTCCAGTGTGCCACCCTCAACCTCAACTTCCTCTTCCTCAACTTCCAGTCTTGCTTACACCTTTCCATAAAACTAACTTCTCTTTTAGTAACCTATCAGCATTCTTTTCCGGGATAGTGTTGCATTTGCTTCCCACGTTATTGTGTTTACTGAAACCTGGTTAAAGCCGGACATTCTTAGTTCCGAGGTTTTGGCAGGTCGGTACACAACTTTTAGAAAGGACCGTTCGTCTCGACGTGCAGGAGGGGTTCTAATTGCAACGGACTCTTACTTCACGTCAGAACACTTCACAGTCCAAGTTCAACAGGAACTGGAATTCCTGTGTGTAAAACTGATTCTTCCCGCTTTCGCTATATTCATTACTTGCTCGTATATCCCACCTTCTTCGGATATTTCAATTTATGAGCAGCACTTGTCCGCTTTAACCGCTGTTGCTTCCTCGCTATCTGATAAAGATCGTATGATAGTTCTTGGTGACTTCAACTTGCCAGGAACTGTTTGGTCTTCGGTAAACGAGTCTAGTATCCTAGTGCCCATGTCACGACATGACTTTGTTGACGGCTTGCTTGACCTGTCCCTGTCTCAAGTCAATCATGTGAAAAATTCCTTGGGTCGATTGCTTGATCTATGCTTTGTATCGGATCCGACCATAGTGTTGTTAACCCGAGCCCTTCCGCTCACTATACCTGAAGACGCCTACCACCCTACTTTCGAGGTGTCGCTAGATATAGGACCAACTGTATTGGATCGGTCGAGTAGACTACCTGAACGTGTCCGCTGCTTTCGTAAAGCCGAGTTTGCGAAGCTTAATAACCTAATTAGGGATTTTGATTGGTCCGCTTTGTACTTGTGCACTGATGTGACAAAAGGCACAAACATTTTTTACAATGCTCTTGGCACATTTTTTGATTCTTGTGTCCCGCTTTCTTGTCCGATTAGATCTGGAAAACCCCCTTGGTTTACCAAAGAGTTATCCAGTCTAAAAAACTTAAAATCAAGACTTTATAAAAAATTTCAAGAAGTGGGCTCTCATACTTCTCACTCTCGTTAGGTAATAGCTCGGTCAAACTTTTCAGTTCTTAATGCTCAGTGCTATAAGAACTACCTATCTCGTTGCAGGATACGTTTTTCTCAGGACCCTAAATAGTTTTACTGCTTCGTAAACAGTAAGCGTAGAACGTCCGCACACCCATCCTCGCTATCATTTTTTAATAGGTTATGTGAGGTTAAGGCGGTAGCCGGGAGGGGGGGGGATAAGAGCCTCCCGCCCCCAAGCTCACTTGGACCTATAAACAGGTCCGTTGTGTTGCCGCATGGGCATGTCCCCTTCGCGTTGCCCGAACCGTGAGAGCATACTACTGCAGGTTAAGGGCAGTCCCATCCGGTGGCTTGGATGTATTTGGACAAGGTCCCTGGTTTGATTACGGATAGGTCCGAAATGTCCGTGAGGAAAGCGGCCCCGAGAATACGAAGACGACGATTTCCAAGGGCTGGGCAGTGGCAGAAGAAGTGGGGGACCGATTCCTCCTCCTCCTCGTCGCGACAACTCCTGCAGAAGTCGTTATGAGGGATTGACAGTTTAGAGGCGTGAGTGCCGATCTGCCAGTGTCCCGTAATGGCTTTAGTAACTGCAGAGCACTGTGCTCTGCTGAGTTTATACAGCTCTGCTGAGCGCTTCTTCGATCGATATGGCCATATCAATCTTGAGACTTTACAGGAAACGGTTTGCTGCCATCTCCTATTGGCATTTTGCTCGAACAATTCGTGCGTTAGGAGCCTGCACGTAGCCAAGGGCATCGCTACTTGCTCCCTCTCCGATAGGAGAGGAATCGTAGTACCCTGCCTGGCTAGCTCGTCGGCGGCGTCATTCCCCTCGATGTCCCTGTGGCCGGGGACCCATATAAGGAAGAGATCTAACTGCTCTGCGATCTCGTGCAGAGACCTGCGGCAGTCATTTACAGTCGCTGAGTTCGACGATATTGAGCCTAGAGCTTTGATAGCTGCTTGGCTGTCCGAGAAGACGCACACTAAGTGCGTATCTAGGAGTAGTTTGGAGACGATCGAAATGGCCTCCTTGATGGCTTCAACCTCCAACCTTCGTAGCCCGCCGGTTATGCATAGCTCTGCCATGCGTTGAACTCTGCTGAGTTTATTGAGGCCTGTCCTTTTGTCCAAGGCTGGCCACCATACCACCACTCCATAGAGCATGATTGGTCGTATGATGGCGGTGTAGAGCCACCGAACTATATATGGGGTCATTCCCCATTTTAGTCCGATGGCTTTCCTGCAAGTATAGAGGGCCACTGTGGCCTTCTTTACTCTATCCTCTATGCTCAATTTCCAATCGAGCTTTCTATCGAGGATAAGGCCAAGATACTTGGCGTTGTTGCTGAAGACTAGCGTTTCCCCACATAGTCTTGGGGGAATCAGTGCCGGAACTTTGTACTTCCTAGTGAAAAGCACCAGTTCCGTTTTAGACGGGTTGACGCAGCCACTGCCAGAGGACTCCGCCCTGCGGTGTGCCTCTGCTGACAAATCTGGTACACGTTGACGTCCCCAGTGATGCCTCAACCGTCCTGCATTGTAGCATCTGATCGATCAAGCTCACCGTCCTGGAGTCAACGCCCAGATCCGTCAGTGCGCCCGTGATGGCGGTCGGAAGGATGTTGTTAAAGGCGCCTTCTATGTCGAGGAAGGCTACTAGGGTGTACTCCTTAAAATTAAGGGACGCTTCGATGATCGATGTGATCGAGTGTAGGGCCGTTTCGGTGGATCTTCCCTTCCGATAGGCATGCTGGGAGTCTGAGATCAGACTGGACGGAATGCACGCCGTTAGATGCAGCCCCAGGAGCCGCTCCAATCTTTTGGGGCAGTGTGCGAGGGCTTGCCTGCCTTGGGTATGAATACGACTTTGGTCTGAAGCCAGGTGTCAGGAATGCACCCGTGGGAGAAGATTCCCTCGTAAATTATTTTGAGCCAGTTAATGGCTTTGTGTCCCGCGTGAATCAGTTGGGCAGGGAAAATGCCGTCTGGCCCCGCGGACTTGTAGGGTTTAAAACTTCTGATCGCCCAGGAAATGTTCTCCTGGCTTAGCAGTCTCAGGATGGCATTTGAGGCGACGGAAGGAGGCGCGAGGTAGTTGGGTCTGTTTTCATCGCAGCCAGGGAAGTGGGTATTTAGGAGAAGATTTAGCGACTCCTCGCTGGACGTAGTCCACGACTGGTCGGTGTTCTTCAAGTAGCCCAGGGTGGGTGTTGTCTTCGAGAGAACTCTGCGCAAGCGTGAGGCTTCTGAGTTACTCTCGATTTCGCTGCAGAACTTACGCCAGGAGGCGCGTTTGGCTTTTCTAAGTTCTTTGTTGTAGGTTGACAGACTGGCTTTGTACTCGGCCCAGTTTTGCTCAACGTTTTCAGCCTTAGCTTTATTGAAGAGTCTCCGGGAGGCTTTCCGGAGTTCACCCAGTTTCGGATTCCACCATTCAGGTTTCTTCCGGCCTCTGTTCTTGCCAGAGGGGCATGCTTTGTCGAGCGCCTTATTGCAGGCGTCGGTAAAGATCTTAAGAAGACGAGTCGTGGCCTCCGTGGAGAACTCCTCCTCAGATGGGGGCTCAGGGAGAACACGACAGAGGTAGTCAGAATACCGAGTCCAGTTTGTCCGCCTGATGTTCCGGAATCGGACTGGCTTCGGCACTGAGAAGGAGAAGACAGTTTCCACGTACCTGTGGTCCGAGAAGGAGTGCTCTTCCAGGACCCTCCAGGATACAATGTTACGCTGTATCTCATGAGAGGCAAGCGTGAGGTCCAGGACCTCCTTGCGGTTTTTAATGATAAAGGTGGGATCACTACCCTGGTTTAATAAGACCATCTGTGTGGTCAGTAAGTAACTGAAAAGGTACTCACCCCTTTCGTTTGTGTCAGTGCTTCCCCACTGACAGTGATGTGCATTGGCATCACACCCCACAATTAGGCCGATGTCCTTGGCTGAGCAGTCTGCGATTAGAGCCCGGAGAGGCGCGTGTGGAGGGGGGTCTGGTTGTTCATGCCCCATGTATGCGGAGCAGATCCTCAGTGAGCGCTCCTGGCCTTCGAGGCTCACTGCGGTGTGGTCTTCATTGCTGAAATTTGGGAGCAAAAATAAGTGCAACTCTCTTTTTGCAAGAATGCAGGTACGAGTTTTACCTGCGGTTTCAGCTACATATAGCTTGTAATCAGAAGTCCTCAGACCGGAGACCCTGTTTCCATCATTTTTTAATACGTCGGCAAATAATGATCAGGCAATTGCCGATCTTTTTGCCCAGTTCTTCCAAACCACCTATTCTGAGGAACGCTACTCTGGTCAACCGTACCCATACGGATTACCGAGGTCGAACGGCATTTTCAGTCCCTTGTTAAATGAATATTCCCTACTTCAAGATCTTCGACTAGTTAAGCCGGTGTTTTCACCGGGTCCAGACGGGGTTCCAGGTTGTGTACTCACGTACTGCGCCGAGGCTCTGTGTGGACCATTGCTTAAACTATTCACCCTGTCCATTGATTCATCTTGCTTCCCCCCAATCTGGAAGGAATCGTTTATAATTCCTCTCCATAAAAAAGGTAGCAAGTCTGATGCAAAAAATTATAGAGGTATAGCTAAGTTATCCGCTATTCCCAAATTGTTTGAGAAGGTTTTAACTCCGCACTTGCAACATCTCTGCAAGTCACTTATATCTCCAACTCAGCATGGATTTATAAGGCGGCGATCAACCACCACGAACTTGTTAGAGTTTACCTCTTTCATTATTAAAGGCTTTCAAGGTAACTTACAGACGGATGTTATTTACACCGACTTTAGTAAAGCATTCCCTTTTAGCACATAAACTTGACCCTTTAGGGTTTCAGCCCAACCTCCTGAGATGGATTTCTAGTTATCTTTGTTCTAGGTCTCAAAGAGTCCTCTTCAAAAACTGCCTCTCTTTACCAGTAAAGGTTTCTTCGGGAGTACCAAAGGGCAGCCATCTAGGCCCCTTACTCTTCACACTCTTTATTAATGACTTGCCTTCAGTATTAACATACTCTCGAGTACTTATGTATTTTATTTTTTTTATTTTTTTTTGGACGTTGACATGCAATGACTGCATCTAACAAGAGGCGATGCAATTACTGCACCGTCAAGTGGCCCGTGTGACACCAGCAGAAGGCTGTTACGCGCGGATCCCAGGCAAAACGCAGCCCTCCTCCCGCCCAACCGACCGAGGGGCGCTGCCGCATGACGCGCGGTGCGTAGCCGAACCAAACGCGAGCATGCAAGAAAGATAGATATTAGACTAACCTTCGAGGAAAATTAGCACTAAACTTATTAAGAAATTAAGCATGCAAGAAAATACAAAATACAAATACCACGACAATTACTAATTACTAGAAAGGTGTGTAAGGATTAGTAATTTAATAAGAGGAAGAGAATTAGTGGAGGATATAATATGGTAGAGGGAATTATAGTCCGAGCATAAGACCCTAAACGGTTCATGCAAGGAATAATTCGATCTACAAAGTGGAAGGAACAACGGTATAAAGTTTCTAGTCAGTCTAATAGGAATCGTGAAGTTTATGCGGCTCAACAGATCAGGGCTGTCTATGTCACCCCTGATCAAGTTGTGCATAAATATCACACCAAGCATTTTTCTACGGTTAACTAAGGATGGGAGGTTTACTAATAATAGTCTACTAGAGTAAGATGGGAGTCTTACACCCGCATCCCAGTTAAGGCCCCGCAGAGCAAAGAGTAAAAAGTTTTTCTGTACTGATTCTATACGGTCCTGGTGTACTTTGTACTGAGGGCACCATACACAGGAGCCGTATTCTAAGATCGGACGAACAAGCGAGGTATAGAGAGTCTTTGTTATATAAGGGTCGTCAAATTCCTTTGACCACCTCTTTATAAACCCAAGTACGCCCATGGCCTTATTTACCATGGTAGAAATGTGTTCGGAAAACTTTAACTTGGGATCTAACATAACACCCAGATCATCCACCAGGGTAATTCTCTCAAGAGAACCCCCAAATAGGGTGTAGGGAGCCAACAAAGGGTTAGAACGATGAAATGTCATAACTTTGCATTTCGAGGCATTAAGGTGTAACAAGTTTGCACAACACCATGACTGAAAGCTATTGAGATCGGATTGCAAGCGAGAATGAAATGAAATGTCCTTGTACTGGACACAGAGTTTAACATCATCCGCATACATAAGTACTCGAGAGTATGTTATTACTGAAGGCAAGTCATTAATAAAGAGTGTGAAGAGTAAGGGGCCTAGATGGCTGCCCTGTGGTACTCCCGAAGAAACCTTTACTGGTAAAGAGAGGGAGTTTTTGAAGAGGACTCTTTGAGACCTAGAACAAAGATAGCTAGAAATCCATCTCAGGAGGTTGGGCGGAAACCCTAAAAGGTCAAGTTTATGTGCTAAAAGGGAATGGTTTACAGAGTCGAATGCTTTACTAAAGTCGGTGTAAATAACATCCGTCTGTAAGTTACCTTGAAAGCCTTTAATAATGAAAGAGGTAAACTCTAACAAGTTCGTGGTGGTTGATCGCCGCCTTATAAATCCATGCTGAGTTGGAGATATAAGTGACTTGCAGAGATGTTGCAAGTGCGGAGTTAAAACCTTCTCAAACAATTTGGGAATAGCGGATAACTTTGCTATACCTCTATAATTTTTTACATCAGACTTACTACCTTTTTTATGGAGAGGAATTATAAACGATTCCTTCCAGATTGTGGGGAAGCAAGATGAATCAATGGACATGGTGAATAGTTTAAGCAATGGTCCACACAGAGCCTCGGCGCAGTACCTGAGTACACAACCTGGAACCCCGTCTGGACCCGGTGAAAACACCGGCTTAACTAGTCGAAGATCTTGAAGTAGGGAATACTCATTTAACAAGGGACTGAAAATGCCGTTCGACCTCGGTAATCCGTATGGGTACGGTTGACCAGAGTAGCGTTCCTCAGAATAGGTAGTTTGGAAAAACTGGGCAAAAAGATCGGCAATTGCCTGATCATTATTTGCCGACGTATTACAAAATGATAGCGAGGATGGGTGTGCGGACGTTCTACGCTTACTGTTTACGAAGCAGTAAAACTGTTTAGGGTCCTGAGAAAAACGTATCCTGCAACGAGATAGGTAGTTCTTATAGCATTGAGCATTAAGAACTGAAAAGTTTGACCGAGCTATTACATAACGAGAGTGAGAAGTAGGAGAACCCACTTCTTGAAATTTTTTATAAAGTCTTGATTTTAAGTTTTTTAGACTGGATAACTCTTTGGTAAACCAAGGGGGTTTTCCAGATCTAATCGGACAAGAAAGCGGGACACAAGAATCAAAAAATGTGCCAAGAGCATTGTAAAAAATGTTTGTGGCTTTTGTGACATCAGTGCACAAGTACAAAGCGGACCAATCAAAATCCCTAATTAGGTTATTAAGCTTCGCAAACTCGGCTTTACGAAAGCAGCGGACACGTTCAGGTAGTCTACTCGACCGATCCAATACAGTTGGTCCTATGTCTAGCGACACCTCGAAAGTAGGGTGGTAGGCGTCTTCAGGTATAGTGAGCGGAAGGGCTCGGGTTAACAACACTATGGTCGGATCCGATACAAAGCATAGATCAAGCAATCGACCCAAGGAATTTTTCACATGATTGACTTGAGACAAGGACAGGTCAAGCAAGCCGTCAACAAAGTCATGTCGTGACATGGGCACTAGGATACTAGACTCGTTTACCGAAGACCAAACAGTTCCTGGCAAGTTGAAGTCACCAAGAACTATCATACGATCTTTATCAGATAGCGAGGAAGCAACAGCGGTTAAAGCGGACAAGTGCTGCTCATAAATTGAAATATCCGAAGAAGGTGGGATATACGAGCAAGTAATGAATATAGCGAAAGCGGGAAGAATCAGTTTTACACACAGGAATTCCAGTTCCTGTTGAACTTGGACTGTGAAGTGTTCTGACGTGAAGTAAGAGTCCACTGCAATTAGAACCCCTCCTGCACGTCGAGACGAACGGTCCTTTCTAAAAGTTGTGTACCGACCTGCCAAAACCTCGGAACTAAGAATGTCCGGCTTTAACCAGGTTTCAGTAAACACAATAACGTGGGAAGCAAATGCAACACTATCCCGGAAAAGAATGCTGAGCTTACTACGCAAGCCTCTTACATTCTGATAGGTTACTAAAAGAGAAGTTAGTTTTTTGCAAAGGTTGGAGCAAGACGGGAAGTTGAGGAAGAGGAAGTTGAGGTTGAGGGTGGCACGCTGGAAAGATTTGGAAGCGATATGGGGGGCCTATTCTTCTTCTTAGCCTTAAACTCCTTCACCACCAAATGCTCCGGCCAAAATTTGGTGGAGCAAATGGTGTCAAATTGAGTTGGGGAGATGCTTATCTTAAACGACGCTATCTCCCTGGCATAAGAGAAGTTAAATTTCTCCACCTTTAAACCCACGGCTTTTATTTTGCTTTGAATGAAAGCAGTTACATCATTAGATGTGAGGTCAGGGGCCAGCCGTGAAACAAAAACTTGTCGTTTTGGTGGGACTCCCACCAGTGGTTTAGTCACCGCAGGTCTAGTACCTGTGGTGGCAATATCCGGAGGTCCGGAACGTCTATTTACTGGTGGGATCGGGATAGACGGGACAGCTAGTGAACTTGCGGACACCACGGACACGGACGCAGCAGACGTACTTGGCTGCACATTCTCCGAGGCGATGAATTCGGCTACCGAATCTGCATCGCCAGCAGCTTTCGTTGCCTTTGGAGTGGCAAACGAGATCAACTGCTGTACACTTGGAGTGGTCGGAGTCAATTTTTCGGCGGCGGACGGCTGAGTGACGGTTGGCACTTGCAGGTCCCGCGGAGTGACCTTTTTGCGCCTCGGAGACTCATTCAGCAGCTTTAAACCGCTAAACTGAGCCTCCATGGCTAGGAGCCGATCGTACTGGTTTTTAAAACCAACGGTCAGCTCCTTAAAGCCACTCCGCGTCTGCCTCATGAAAGCCACCATGTCTTTCTCCACCGCACGGCATGCCTCGCAACTGTAATGCAAGCCATTACGTTTGGCTATGGCATCGCTCACGAGGCCAGAAAATCCCGCGCATTTTGCGTGGACTACGCTGTCGCAGAGCCAGCAGGGGACATTTGGCTGATCGTGAGTGATCTGCTTCTTGCAGGTTTTTTTAGCGCAGACCACAGCGAATTCCATTTTTTTTTATTATTCAAATATTTTATTAAAATCAAAAAAATTAAAAATTTCCAAAACAAATTGGTATCAGACCAATGTGCCAGACAAAGCTCAAAGCGGAATTGGTAAGAAAAAAAAAAAGAGAGCAGAGTTGAGAGCGGTTATAGCGAGAGATACTAAACAGAGAGCGCTATTGCTCAGAAAGTTTAGAGAGCGGGAGAGAAAGAACAGTTATTGAAGTTGAGGTGATAGCGAGAGAGTGATAAAACAACAAAAGCTACCAGACGAGAGCGGACTGCAATGCAATACTCACTCACTGCAACAACACAACACAACACAAGCCGACGCCGAAAAATAAAAAGTTAAATAATATTTTAACACAAATCAAAAGGCATGCACTCGCGTAAAAGAATAGGTTTCCAGATTGTTGTCTGGTTAGAAAGTATATTTAGAATTTAATTAGGAAAACTCCGGCTGTTTATTCGAAACAAAAGGAAAAATGCGGAGCGCAAAACAAAAACACGTCTGATCACTACGAAAGAGAACGAAGGTTTTTTTTTTTTATGCGGATGATGTTAAACTCTGTGTCCAGTACAAGGACATTTCATTTCATTCTCGCTTGCAATCCGATCCCAATAGCTTTCAGTCATGGTGTTGTGCAAACTTGTTACACCTTAATGCCTAGAAATGCAAAGTTATGACATTTCATCGTTCTAACCCTTTGTTGGCTCCCTACACCCTATTTGGTGGTTCTCTTGAGAGAATTACCCTGGTGGATGATCTGGGTGTTATGTTAGACCCCAAGTTAAAGTTTTCCGAACACATTTCTACCATGGCAAATAAGGCCATGGGCGTGCTTGGGTTTATAAAGAGGTGGTCAAAGGAATTTGACGACCCCTATATAACAAAGACTCTCTATACCTCGCTTGTTCGTCCGATCTTAGAATACGGCTCCTGTGTATGGTGCCCTCAGTACAAAGTACACCAGGACCGTATAGAATCAGTACAGAAAAACTTTTTACTCTTTGCTCTGCGGGGCCTTAACTGGGATGCGGGTGTAAGACTCCCATCTTACTCTAGTAGACTATTATTAGTAAACCTCCCATCCTTAGTTAACCGTAGAATAATGCTTGGTGTGATATTTATGCACAACTTGATCAGGGGTGACATAGACAGCCCTGATCTGTTGAGCCGCATAAACTTCACGATTCCTGTTAGACTGACTAGAAATTTTATACCGTTGTTCCTTCCACTTTGTAGATCGAATTAGACCCCTCGGTCGGTTGGGCGGGAGGAGGGCTGCGTTTTGCCTGGGATCCGCGCGTAACAGCCTTCTGCTGGTGTCACACAGGCCACATGACGGTGCAGTAACTGCATCGCCCCTTGAAAGATGCAGTCATTGCATGTCAACGTCCAAACAACACTCTTTTTCAGTTACAGTGTACTGCTTCTGGCATTTGTTAAGCTTTTTCGACATAAAAGCAATTGGTACGTCTCGTTGTTTTCTTGCATTAGACCTGCCCCTACGCCGGTATGACTGGCGTCACAGTGTATTGAGAATGGTATGGAGAAATTTGGGCTATGTAGAACTGGCGCGGAACACATTTGGGACTTTAATGACTCGAAAGCAAGCTGAGCCTCGTCAGTCCAAATAAACTTGCGCTTAGATTTCAGAGTATCTGATATGGGTGAACTAATAGCTGCATAATTGTGGATGAACTTGTGGTACCAGCCTGTCATTCCAAGAAATCGACGAACTTGTTTGATCGACTGGGGAGCTGGAAAGTCCTTAACGGCGGCTATTTTGTCAGGATCAGTGCGAATATTCCCACCACCAATCACGTGGCCTAAATATTTAACTTCTTTCCGGCAAAATTTTCTTTTCTCCACATTTATAGTAAGATTGGCTTTTTAAAGTTGGGATGCGACCAGGGACAACACCTCCAGATGGTGCTCAAATTATCGGATATAACTAAGAGGTCGTCAAGATATATGAATATTTCATTCCGTAGATGGGCTGGTATGACTTTATCCATAAGTCGCGACAAGGTACAGGGTGCGTTGGTTAAGCCGAATGGCATGACGACAAACTCGTATAAGGGACGGCCAGGCACGGTAAACGCTGTAAACGCCTCTCTGACCGAAAGGAATTTGCCAAAACGTGTCCTTTAGATCGATGCTTGTGATGAACTCTGCTTTCGGTAGTCTACTCAGGATTACGTCTATAAGGGGCATGGTATATGCATCCTTTACCGTGACCGAGTTTACTTTCCTACAATTGATACACAATCTAACCTTGCCAGGCTTTTTAACCAGCACTACGGGCGAAGACCACGAACTAACCGATTCTTGTATAACCCCAAGCTTCAGCATTCGGTCTAATTCCTCGTACATTAGCTTCTCCGTTGCCGGTGACACCGCATAGTGGCGATGTTTAATGGGCTTTGCGTCGGCTACCTCTATCGTGTGAGTGATTACAGAGGTCTTTCCTAGGCCTTGCTTTGAGTAAGATGGGAAGAGAGTTATTACCTCCTGTAGTAATACTTGCTGTGAAGGCAGAAGCGCCCTCATTGTGGGGTCTTCTAAGGTTTCAATACGTAAATTTTGTGTCATCAAGTGCAACGGTAAAAGTTCAAAAGCCGTCCAAAAATCGATTCCTAAATAGAGATTACCCGTCAAGGAAGGTACAATATAAAAACAAAGTTCCTTGGATTCCCCTCTATACGTGACTTTTGCGGAAATTTTGCCGACTATACTTTGGCTCTTTCCATCGGTAGTTCTAACTTTTAGGGACAGCGGCTTATATTGGACTTTATTCCGAATAACGTCGGACGCGCAACTTCCCCCTATGCAGCTAACTGAAGCTCCAGTATCCATTAGTCCTATGACTGGTTTACCAAAAAGCATAATCTGAGCATGGGTTCGTAAGTCATTTGGTTTTCCAACTACAGAAGCTAAGAGCAGTCTTTTCTCAAGTTTGCATTGTTTCTTAAAATCGCTTCTTCCGCGCTGGGATCGATTTGGAGGGCTAGCAAGGTGGTCAGCGTATACGCTGTTTGACACGTCTGGTAGAATAAGGTCAGTGGAAGGAGAAGAATTGATCACTCGGTATTGGTCGCTTGGTTGACCAGTTGTTTGCGTGCACTTTTTGCCGTGTGGGGGTTGCACTTTCTGCAAATAGGCTTATAAGTATCGGCCCTGCCACAACCATAGCAAAATACCCTACGTTCGGCCATGCACTCTTGGTATCGATGGCCTTTGCCACCGCAATTCCAACAGACGAACTCTACGGCTTCACCTACTTCTTCACTATCTGGGGCAATAGATTCGTCTAATATAGCATTGACTTGGCGGCGTGGTAAAGTTCGGGGGGCCGCCAGGGGAGGCTTGGTTTTAGTTACGGACTGCATGAATATTTCTCGCGTTCGGACGCGACACAATCTAACCTTGCCAGGCTTTTTAACCAGCACTACGGGCGAAGACCACGAACTAACCGATTCTTGTATAACCCCAAGCTTCAGCATTCGGTCTAATTCCTCGTACATTAGCTTCTCCGTTGCCGGTGACACCGCATAGTGGCGTTGTTTTGTAAAATGAAATGTTCAAATCCTTTTTGTTGGATCGTTGGGGCTCAACCCTCCGATCTGTTTTATTGTGATTTCTCTTCTGCTTTTTACAATTGTGGTTTGGGCTTTTGTAAGCCAAAAGCCGCGGAGCTGCGCTGCCAGTGACGCCGGCAGCGGAGCGGCAGAACTATGTGTTCTTATCTCTTATATGTTAATATGTATATGCTCAGCGCTGTTGGCAGCGAGAGCGCGAGGGAAGATATATGTGTGTATGCATGTATATTAGTGCCGTCAAGTCATGGGAACATGCTGACGCTGCACTTGGGTCGCTCGAGGCATTCTTGAGTGAATCGTAATACGATCACCCAGAATGTCTGGGACTTTATTGTTACGTAAACACTGAAACAAAGTGTTACAGTGTGTATTCTTTAAGTACCGTCGGTACAGTGGGTATTCGAAATAATGAATACTTTACTTTACTTTAATATGAGCATACTACATCTCCCTCCTTTTGAAAAATAACGTAATATAATGAAGTTATTTTATTTTTAGCTTTTACTATATATGTATACGAGTTATGTATTCTTAAAAAGACAATTTATATATATATTTTTTTTCTTTTTTAGTCAATTATTAGAATATTGAATTTTAATTAATATTGATAAAATTTAAAAGTTATTTGAATATAAATGCGGAATAGTATATTTTTATGGTTTATATTTATGTATGGCCATACTAAAAAATTATTAATAATTGCAAATCTTTAACCTATCCTTATGTACTTTCTGAGTTTTGTTTTTATTATCGGAGATTATGACGTTATCTCTTTCTCCGATACTTTCTACTCTATATGGTCCTATATATTTAAAATCTAGCTTATGTCCTGTTTCATTTTTCAATAAAACTTTATCTCCTACAGCTAAATTTAAATCTTTTAACTTTAAGTCATAGAGCTGTTTATTTTTAATTTTATGCTCCTCGAGCATAATCCTTGCTCGTTTATATGCTATTTCTAATCTATATTTACTCTCTTTAGAGTAATCATCTATGTTATATAGAGGTGCTATTCTATCTATAGTATTAAATTGAACTGGTAAGTTTGAAGTCTTACCGAAAACTAGCTCATATGGACAATAATCATGTGCCATAGAGGGGGTTGTATTAAAACAATATACGAAGTATTGCAGCCATACATCCCAATCTGATTTGTCAGCTGAGATGTATGAGCGTATGAACTCGTTAAATGTTCTGTGGCTTCGCTCCACGGTTCCTACAGTCTGGTGATGATGTGCAGTAGAAGTTATGTTTTTGATGTTTAGATTTTTACATAAGTCTTCAATTATTGAATTTTTATATTCTGTTCCCATGTCCGTAATGAACGTCTTCATTGGACCGTACTTTAGAATAAAATTTTCAAAAATAGCTTTAGCTACTGTATTTGCACTTTTGTTTCTAATAGGTATGGCAACAAGGTATTTTGTCAGGTCACATATTAAGGTGACTGCATATTCATTTCCTTGCTCTGATTTAGGAAGTGGACCGATCGTATCCACTATTACCCTATCAAAAGCCATGTATGGTGTTTCTGTAATAGTCAATGGAGTTATTGTGTGTTTGGTTAATTTAGCTTTTTGCCATTTTGGACATTTTCGTATGTAATTGGTTATTTCTTTAGTCATACCTTTCCAAAAATAATGTCTTTTGACCTTGGCCAAGGTTTTTGTTATGCCTGTATGTCCTCCTTGTATGGGATCATCATGTAATGTAGACAGTATTGCTTCTTTTTCTTTTTCATTTTTAATTAGGGTCACCGGGTTGAGTAGCGCTACTCTTATTGTTCGTAATATTTTATTGCCCATATTTTTAAAATTATCTATTGAAATGTATTCAAAGATATTTTCCCACGGTGCCACTTTGAGTTGGCTGATTTTTTGTTTACCGGCTTGCGTTTCAAGCCTTTGGAAAAACTGACCTAAGTCAAGGGTTCCATTAGTATACAAATCGCTAACATCATATCTTGCAGTAATTTTTTTTCCATGTTTGAAAAAACATAAATTATTATTTACATGCAAGGTCACTACTTTACGTACTTCGTCATTGTTGATGACTTCATATACGTTGGGCTTTGAAGCTTTTGTTAGAGATTGCCTAGGCAATTCTATTTTTTCTTTTCCTGCGCAGGATTTCTGTCTACTCTGTTGCCTGGTAGTGACTTTCAGGACTTTATTTGTTTTTTGTATGTTTTTCAGGTCTGTGATGGTTATTCTTGATAACGCATCTGCTACATGATTATCTTTACCCTTTAGATACTCGACTGTAAAGTCGTATTCTTCTAATTCGAGCCGCATGCGTGTGAGTTTTGAGCTAGGATTGACCATTGAAAATAGGTATGCTTGTTTACTAGCATCGGTGATTATGCAAAATTCTTTCTGAAAATCTGGGTACTGTAACAGAGTGGGTTCCATAAGTTTATCTTTTAAATATTGGAATGCATTTTGACATTCAGTTGACCACTCAAAGGGGACATTCTTTTTACATAATCTAGTTATGTGCCGGGAATAGTCGGCGAAGTTTTTAATAAAACGTCTATAATAATTGCAAAATGCAATAAATCGTCTAGCGCTGTCCGCATCATGTGGGACTGGATAGTTTTTGATGACATCATATTTCTTGTCATCTGGCAAGATTCCTTTATCTGTGCATTTATGACCAAGAAAGGTCACTTCATGCATAAAAAATGAACATTTTTGTGGATGTAATTTTAGGTTGTGTTTCCTACATATCTCAAAAATATCTGTTAAGTTTTTAAGCATATGTTTTTCGGAACAACCCATGACTATTAGATCGTCCATATACAGGAAGGCTTGCGAAGCTTCAAGTCCAGAGAATGCTATAGTCATCATTCTTTGAAATGAATTCGGCGCTATTTTTAAACCAAATGGTAGTCGCGTGAAGCGATATGAGCCATTGCTCGTGGAAAAAGACGTTATATTTCGCGAACTTTCTTCTAGTTCGATTTGATGAAAACCTGACATTAAGTCAAGGCATGAGAAATACTTTGCTCTACCTAGTTGATCCAAAATGTCATCAATTCTAGGTAGTGGAAATTTGTCGGCCAGGAGTTTTTTGTTTATTTGACGATAGTCAACTACCAATCGCCATTTCTTTTGTTCTGAACCCGGAAGGGCTTTCTTTGGGACAAGTAGAAGTGGGCTGTTGTATTCTGATACGGATGGTTCGACAATATTGTCGTTGATTAATTTTCCTACTTGTTTTTTAATTTCCTCAACTTGGCTATGCGGACTTCGATAGTTCTTTATATATATAGGTTCGTCATCCCTCAATCTCAATTTCTGTTTATAAAAATTATTTGTTGTGATTGATTCGGTTTCAAGCCCGAATACGTCACTAAAATTTGTACATAGTTTAGTTAATTGCTTCTTGAATTGTACTGGGAAATGTTTGCTTAATTCAGCTATGACAGTTTTTTCTCGGATTTTTTGAGTTGTTTGAATTACCTTGTAATTCGAAAGTGGTTCATATTGTATGTTATTTATATGTACTAATTGGTTGGTACTGGTTGTATTCAGCAATCGGACAAATGTATTATTTTTTGAAGTTATTGTATTTGCTACATAAATACCAGGTTGAATTTCCTGGTTTGGGATCAATATGGTTTCTATATCGGACGTTAATTCTATTTTTCTGACAACTTGTGATCTTGCTGGTAGAAGAATTGTATTGTTACCAGAACTGTATGTTATTGGAACATAAATTTTAATTTTTATATTATTTGGTCGTATTATTAACCAATCCTCTGCAGGTTTTAAGTCTATTAGGCAGTTTAATTCTTTTATGAAATCAATGCCTATTATTCCATCACACGGAATTGCAAAATTTTGATTAACTAAATGGAAATTGTGTGGAATTATGTACTTATCCGTCTGTAGCTCTATTAGGGCAAGGCCTTGGGATGTTATTATACCTTCCCCTATTCCTTGAATATCTATTTTATTTTTTGTTTGAATGTCGTTAAAGACATCTGAATTTTCTTTTAATAATGATATATTGGCACCGGTATCTATAAGGAATGTAAGTTGTTTTCCTGTTTTAGAATTGAGGAATGCCACGAATATATTGAGATTGAGGTTGATTGTGTGAACCGCTGGATTTTTTAATTTAGTGTATCTAAAGGATCTTGGGAGTTTCCCGAAGCTGTCTGTGTAACACGAACATTGTTCTGTCGTGTGTTTCCATTGCTATTGTATCTTTGGTTGTTATAGGTTCCACCGTTATTACGGTTATTTCCCCTATAGCCAACACGACCTCTATTGTTATTATAACTATTGTTGTAAATATGGTTGTGGTTGTAACCACGACCATTTCCTCCACCGCGATAGTTACCTCGAAAGTTACTACCGCGGTAGACTTGTCCTTGTCTGGTGTACAATATTGAACTCGCACTACCAGTCATCTCTGTACTACACTGTATATATTTTGCTACGGCATCATTCATTGTTGGGAATGTGCCTGCTTCTAGTATTGTTTTGAGTCTGCCGTGCTCGCAATTTTTAACCATTGTACTAATGGCCTCCTTGCAGCTGAACTTATCGGCGTGTTTCGCTGGCAAACCCTCATCAATGTATGATGCTTCTAGAAGTTTTCGCATATCATCAATCTCTGTTGTGAATTGGGCTGCTGTTTTGCCTTTTTGGCATACTTTTGCCATTTTAGCCTTTATAACATCTGATGACTCTCCGACAATAGTGTCCTGCAATTTCTTTATTATTGCGCTAATGGTGGTTTCATCTTGTATTTTATACAATGTAGTTCCTATTACTTTTGATTTAATTACTTCTATAGCTAAATTTTCGTATGGTCCTTTCGTTAGATTGACCAATTTGACTGCCGTAATGAATCTTTGTAAATGGAGTTTCTGTCCATTAAATTCCGGAATGGCGTGCGAAATATCTTTGATATATGCCCGTTGGGCAATTGTTTCGTCTGCCATTGTGGTTGGTTCTTGCCCAACTACGCTGTTTGCTGAACTAGTCGACGGTTTGTCGTCGTTCACCGGATGGTTCGATCTATTTGATCGAGAATCGTCTTCCGATATAATGATAATATTTTTTACATTCGGGGGCCTGGGACTTATTGGCCTTGATTCCGATTCTACAGCTGGTATATATGTCGCAGCTGTGTTTAGAAGATTTGGGATGTGTATGTCTAGATTGAATTTTTCTTTAACGAATACTAATCGTTCCCTTAGACGTTTGAAGACGTCTGTAGATTGAAACCAATGTATATCAGTAAGTCTTTCTCTGTTTTCTAGAAAAAGTTCTCTGACCTCATTATATATGTTTACCAAATTAGTTGTATGTTTAATGACCGTACTATTTTGTGTAGGTCTGTTCTGCGTTAAGCATTTGTATGACTTATCGAATTCTGCTCTTAGAGTGCAAACTTTAGCGCAGATCGTAAGCCAGTCCATATGTGTTTTTTAATGTTGTCCATTCCGATTGGAAGACAATCTAACATTAGCAATCACAATTCTTCCTAAAATTTCGTTTTCTATTATTTGGCTGTTTACGAGGATGCCGGGTATGGTTGATAATACGATACCTTTTTGTGTGGCATCACAATGAATTAGTGGTGAAAAAGGTAAATTATATTCGTTCATATATGAGTATTCGAACTCGTATATGCTAATTGGATTGGGGAATGCGGCTAAGATTGCTTTAGCTCTATATTCGAAATTTTCATTCCTGTCGTGGGTAGCCCTAATGGCTGCTGCTGTTCTACGAGACATTTTATTTTGTCTTTGTAACAATATATTAAAAGCGGGAATTCTACCTGAAGTGTACCCATGTACATGTATTCGAGCTCTATTATGCTCCTAGGGGTCGTTGAGACCAATTTTTTTTTTTTTTTTAAACTCTATCTAAATTGTTTGCCCTACTCATATATCTCTTTTTAATTATCTTATTATGTTTTACATACAATGTTAAAAGGAATTGTAAAACAGTGACAATGGTTAAAATCAGAAGTAATAACCAGAGTGCATTGAGATCATCCCTGTGGTCTATTATTTTGACATTATTGACCACATTGGCCGTATTGTCTTTGGTCTGACTATCGTCAGAACAGAACCAACCCATGGTGATGATTTTCTCTCAAAAATTGGTTTCTACAATGTTGGGGTTTTTATTTTTATTTATTTTTTTTTTTTTTTATTATTATTTGCTATTCATTTATTCTTTTCAATAATAAAAAAAAATTACTAAAAATCTTTTTTTTTTCTCATGGACACACATATCTATATACCCTTCCTTTTTTTTTTCTTTAAAATTTCATCAATATAAATTTTTTTTTTTTTTTATATATATTTGATCAAAATGAAGGAAGAAAAAAAATGTTAAGGGACATGTGATCGATTTACAGGTTTTTCATTATATAATTCAATATCGATCACATGCTTTTAGTAATAGCCTAACAGAGGTTAGTATTTTCAAGTTGCACTTTAAGGGTGCTTCAACTCGAGATAGAATATTATAATTATTGGCAATATGAGGCATGGCATTTCTGCAGCTCAATTGCGTTACTTCGCACCAGTGCGAAGTTGTTTATTGATTTCCTTGATGCGCTCTTGGCAGCGTTGTCGGTCCTCTTCATTTGTATATGTTTTTTCCAGGTCCCGCTCCAGACGTCGTTGTTGAAGCAGCCGTTTGATCCGGCCGCCCCTCTTTGTTTTCTTCCTTGGGCGTTTTTCTTGTCGTGCCCTGTACTCAGCTATTGTGAGTGGGCGTGGTCCATCGTTTGGATACACTTCTAATGCCTCTTGTAGGCTGAGTGCGTCCCTTTGCTCGGTAGGAGCAGCGTCGGCGAAGTCTGGTGCATTTTCTGCTGCTGGAGTGGTTGTGTTACTGTCCATCGACGGTGCAAGGGGCGGTCCTATGCCACTCGCACTTATATTATTGGTCCTTGCTGGGTCTAGTGGGGCCGGTGCTGGTCTTCGCACAGGTTTTTATATTGCGTGTACGCTCTTTGTAGCGCGGGGGCTGTTATATCTCCTTGGGTATTATGTATTCCTGGCCGCATTGTAGCCGCCAAATTTAAGGGTATAAATTATAATGCAACATGGGTTTGTGCGTAATATCGTCGGCAGTCGTGCATGGGTCTGGCGAAACGGCTGGTTTGGCTTTCTGCTGGGTTTTTTTTTTCTTGGCACTGGCACTGGGGACAACACTGTTTCAATAGTTTTTCCAATTTTCTTTTGACTTGGTCCGATTTTTTAAAACAAAATCACATGGTATTATATTTTTTTTTTTTCGGCCATTCTTTGTCTTTCAAAATTTTAACACTTTTTTTTAAAAATTTTTCTCTCTTTTTTTTTCTCAATCCTTAGATTGATCCATCGCGTAGGACATATCGAGTCCTGTCACGGTCGCCATGTAAAATGAAATGTTCAAATCCATTTTGTTGGATCGTTGGGGCTCAACCCTCCGATCTGTTTTATTGTGATTTCTCTTCTGCTTTTTACAATTGTGGTTTGGGCTTTTGTAAGCCAAAAGCCGCGGAGCTGCGCTGCCAGTGACGCCGGCAGCGGAGCGGCAGAACTATGTGTTCTTATCTCTTATATGTTAATATGTATATGCTCAGCGCTGTTGGCAGCGAGAGCGCGAGGGAAGATATATGTGTGTATGCATGTATATTAGTGCCGTCAAGTCATGGGAACATGCTGACGCTGCACTTGGGTCGCTCGAGGCATTCTTGAGTGAATCGTAATACGATCACCCAGAATGTCTGGGACTTTATTGTTACGTAAACACTGAAACAAAGTGTTACAGTGTGTATTCTTTAAGTACCGTCGGTACAGTGGGTATTCGAAATAATGAATACTTTACTTTACTTTAATATGAGCATACTACAGTTTAATGGGCTACCTCTATCGTGTGAGTGATTACAGAGGTCTTTCCTAGGCCTTGCTTTGAGTAAGATGGGAAGAGAGTTATTACCTCCTGTAGTAATACTTGCTGTGAAGGCAGAAGCGCCCTCATTGTGGGGTCTTCTAAGGTTTCAATACGTAAATTTTGTGTCATCAAGTGCAACGGTAAAAGTTCAAAATCGATTCCTAATTAGAGATTACCCGTCAAGGAAGGTACAATATAAAAACAAAGTTCCTTGGATTCGCCTCTGTAAAGTAGTGATCCTAGGCTGGGGTCAGTCTCAGTCTGCCCAGGGTCACCTACAGTTTATTTGTAAGTTGCTGAGACGTTGAGACTGGGGGGGGGGGGGGGGGGGGGGGGTCGTTGGCGCAGGGATCGCCGAGCCGCCGTCAACGACAGGGCCTTCGGGAGAAATTAGGGGGGGGAAAGCGGGCGTTGGGCCGGGCGGCGCGAAACTCACCCGAGTCTCTGCACTCCCCGACTTCAGCAGGGTAAAACCCCTGTTGCCAAGGTCGAGGTGGGCCGCGGGTCCGGGGAGGTGAAGGAAAAGGATAAGGGGGGGGGGGGCGTCTCTGTCGAAACGCGTACCACTTCTCACTCCGGCAGGGTAAAAACCCTGTTGCCAGAGTCAGAGCGGGAGCGTAGTGACCGAAAACAGTCAGGAAAACGGAAGGGGAGGGGGTGGAGAGATGACCACAGTCGGTGGTCCGACCAGAGACAACAAATGGAAGCCAAAAGGGTTCTTAATTGATTCCCCTTGCACTCCCTTCTACTCCTACTACTACCTTGGCCATCGGCCAGCTCACCCGCGGATCCGGCGCCTGTGTTCCTGCAGCTCGTCCATGCTTTTCCTTTCCTCTCTGGCGCGCGGCCGTTCAACACTTTTCTTTATCTCTTCACTGTCCGCGACGTTCCGTCTTCGCTCGCTGCCAAAAATCGACTCCTTCTCTCGCCACGGTCGCTCGACTTTCTCCCCACGCCTAGCGCTCGTTTTCGGGCCAACGGGACTTTCTCGAAAGTCGCTCGCTCTGCTGCCGGCTGAGCATGGCTCTCTCTCCTCGCTGTCTTCTTTGCGGTTGTTCCGTGGGAGCTGGCCGTTTGGCGGGATTTCGGCTATGCAAAACTTAACTAGCTTATTTACTACTATAGCATATGATTGTGACTAATACAAATCTCGCTCCATTGCGACTTACTATATTTTCAGGTTGTCTTATTATTAATCACTTAACTCTTGTTACTATGTGAGGCTCCCAGTATGGGTCCTCACACCCTCTCCTTACTTCGGGGGGCCCGTGAGCGAATAGTCACTTTGCTCGTCTTGCTGATGTGGACCTGGAAGAAGGTGTTGTCCGCCTCTGCCACTAATCGGACATCTTTACGCCGCGGGTTGACGAGTTGTGCCAGGAGCCGGGCTTTCAGGGTGTCTGGCAGCCGGCCGTCGGGCGTACGTACTCTCCAATCCGCCTCCCCAGTCACCCAACGAACGGCTGGGTTGGGGGTCGACGTTTCTGGTATCTCCGGACGGCCGCCTTCGGGATGTAGGGTGGCGTCCAGATCGCAGACGGCCGGTAGCTCTGCGTCTTCGGTGGCGATGTCTTCGGGACGCAGGATGGCGTCAAAGTTGCTGACGGCCGGTAGCCCTGCATCTTCGGGGGCGATGTCTTCGGGACGCAGGATGGCGTCAAAGTTGCTGACGGCCGGTAGTCCTGCATCTTCGGGGGCGATGTCTTCGGGACGCAGGATGGCGTCAAAGTTGCTGACGGCCGGTAGTCCTGCATCTTCGGGGGCGATGTCTTCGGGACGCAGGATGGCGTCAAAGTTGCTGACGGCCGGTAGTCCTGCATCTTCGGGGGCGATGTCTTCGGGACGCAGGATGGCGTCAAAGTTGCTGACGGCCGGTAGTCCTGCATCTTCGGTGGCGATGTCTTCGGGACGCAGGATGGCGTCAAAGTTGCTGACGGCCGGTAGTCCTGCATCTTCGGGGGCGATGTCCAACCCGTCTATCCGTTCGAGAAGGTTGAGCGTATCAAGGGCCCCGAAGAGTGCCGGAAGCGGTGGCTCTTCCCAGCGGAGCATCTCTTTTTCGAACTCCGTCGGCTCGAATTGCTGGCGGTATCCGCGTGCGGTGGCACCTGGCAGCCCGTCAGGGATAGTGATGGTCTCTGCCCCCTCGTCGGGGCTCGGACCCGGAGCGGTGAAGTCGGCTGCTTCTCCTACGGTGGCGTGTCCAGGGCCCTGCGCGTGCTCTTCGGCGACCTGGTCGGGGTTGACCTGGCTGGGGCCCTGAGCGTGGGTGAACGTGGCTCTGGCGACGTTGCCAGGGCTTGGGTCCCTGGCGTTGGTGGCCACGTCTCCTGTAATATTGACGTGATCGGGGTCTGAATCGTGCCCCTCGATGATCTGGTCGATGCGTGGCCAGCTTACGACGTCGCCGCATAAATTTTCCCAGCTGAGGACTTCTGGGTGGACTTGGCATTCTCGCGGAGTGGGGCGAAGAATCAGTTCCTCGATGATCTCCCAGTCGACTGGGGGCTCCGGCCTGGCTTTTGTCGTAGTTCTCCGTCGGCGGGGGTCTCTCGCATTCGATGAGCTGTGGATAGGAATGGACTTGTTGACTACAGGCAAGAAATACTTTGATACTCTATGAGTGCGGCGGAGCGGTTATAGTCTTAATGAGAATCTCCAAAATGTCGGCCTTGGTTGGTCCCTTCGGTACAATCACGGTTGCGGTTTGCCCTTGAAGGAACAGCCACGCCCGCTTCGTTCGGTGCGTCGTTCTTCGAAGGATATCCGGGTCCCGGAAGCGGATGTGTCCAGGAGAAGCGGCCACGCACGCCTCGTTCGGTGCGTCGTTCCTCGCAAGATATCCGGGTTCCTGAAGCGGATGGGTCCAGGAGAAGCAGCCACGCACGCCTCGTTCGGTGCGTCGTTCCTCGCAAGATATCCGGGTTCCTGAAGCGGATGGGTCCAGGAGAAGCAGCCACGCACGCCTCGTTCGGTGCGTCGTTCCTCGCAAGATATCCGGGTTCCTGAAGCGGATGTGTCCAGGAGAAGCAGCCACGCACGCCTCGTTCGGTGCGTCGTTCCTCGCAAGATATCCGGGTTCCTGAAGCGGATGGGTCCAGGAGAAGCAGCCACGCACGCCTCGTTCGGTGCGTCGTTCCTCGCAAGATATCCGGGTTCCTGATTGGTTTCGTCTCTGTGTATCCGGGGTGTCAGCATTGTCGTGGCGGTTCGAGTAGATCTGCGTTGTAATCAAGATTGTTGTATATTGGTTCGGTCAGGGTCGTCTTCGCTGTCCGTCCTGATCTAGTCGGTCTTTTCGTCATCTTCGTCGATGGTTGGGTAGAACGCCTTCAGGTCGTTCAAACTGGCTGATCGCTGCTTACGTCCGTTTAGAACCTGTAATCGGACGAGATTCGGAGAGAGAAACTTGGTCACCCGGTATGGTCCCTCGAATTTCGTGGCCAACTTGGAGGCGAAGCCTTCGGCTGCTTTGGACAGAGTGTGGCGACGTAACATCACTTGGGATCCAATAGCCGGTTTCCATTCCCTACGGCGGAGGTTGTAATGTCGTTTTTGCTCCTCTGATGCTTTGTCGCAGTTTGTTTTTACGATTTCGAACACCTCTCTCATCTGTCGTGCTCTGGTCTCCGGGTCGGCGATGCTAATTCCCGTTCCTGGCGTAACCTCGTCATACAAGGCGCCCGGCAGTCTTGGCTCGCGACCTTGGATCAAAAACGCGGGGCTGAATCGCGTCGAATCGGACAAGCTTGAGTTGATCGCGAGCGTGATTTCTGGCAAGAGCTCGTCCCAAGTGTTCTGTTTTCCGTCGATGTATTGCGCCACCATCGTTTTAATTGTTCTGTTCGCGCGTTCTGTTGGATTTTGTTGGGGAGTGTACGGGGCAGTATGCTGAAGTTCCATCCCTAGTCTTTTGCAGAATCCTTTGAACGATCGGCTGGTAAACTGTGCCCCATTGTCGCAAACGAAGGTACGAGGGGTACCAAAGCGGCTTAGGATTCTTTCTCGGAATGATCTTTCCAGGTGTGGCGTAGTTGCCTTGCGTAGAGGCACCAGTTCGACCCACTTACTAAATGCGTCGAAGAAAACCAGGAGGACGGTGTTTCCATGTTTGGAGCGGGGCAACGGCCCAACAAAGTCGGCGCATAACACGCTGAAGGGTTCGTCAACTTGTCTGGTGAACATTTTCCCCGCCGGTTTGAACTGGCTCACCTTGTATTTTTGGCACACTACGCATTGGCGAACGTATCTGGCGACTTCTCGGAAATGGCCTGGCCAGTAGTACTTTTGGGCGACTCGTGTGCTTGTTTTTCGGATTCCTAGATGTCCGGCCGTCGGGTGGTCATGGCATTCTTTTAGTACGCGTCGTCTATGTTCTGCAGCGACGCAGAGTTTCCATGGGGTGGAGTCTTCCTCTTCGGGCACGGTGTGCAGGCGCCGATACAGTTGTCCACTCTCGCTTCGGTAGTCTTCATATTTGCCCGGCTGCTGCCTGATTCTCGCCAACATTTTCCTGATCCACTTGCACTGTGACTCCTCCTCCAGAGCTTGATGTAGTAACTCCAATGGTTGGCGGGAAAGTGCATCTGCTACCACGTTCTGCTTCCCTCGGCGATAGTGAATATCGAATTGATACTGCTGCAGCTCTAAAGCCCAACGTGCTATCCGTCCAGTGGGGTTGTCGATCGAGTTGATCCATTTGAGGGCGAGATGGTCCGTGATCACGTCAAATCGGTATCCTTCCAAGTAACAGCGCAGCTTGCGGATTGCCCACACTATTGCCAAGCATTCCTTCTCAGTAACGGAGTAGTTCTCCTCGGCTTTGGACAAGCGTCGACTCGCGTAGGCTATTACTCGTTCCTCGTCCCTTATCTTTTGTGTAAGGACGGCTCCTAATCCTTGTTCGTTAGCGTCGGTTTGCAATGAGAATTTTTCAGAAAAATCAGGGCAGGCGAGGACCGGCGCTTCAGTTAACCTGATCTTCAACTCCTCGAAGGCTTTTTCCTGTTCTTCCGACCATTTCCATTGCCGATCTTTCCTTAACAACGCAGTCATGGGTTCTACTATTTCGGAAAAGTTGGGTACAAACCGCCGGTACCAGGAGGCCATACCGATGCATCGGCGAAGTTCCTTGACACCTGCCGGGGGTTTCAGGTTGCGCACTGCGGCGATCTTGTCAGGATCCGTGTGTATGCCGTTCCCGCTGATGACGTGTCCTAAATATTTCAGTCTGCGTTTGAAGAAGCTGCATTTGTCCTTGTTGAGTCGAAGATTAGCCTTGCGCAGCCGCTGTAGAACTGTCCCAAGATGCCGCATGTGGGCCTCCACGGTGTGCCCGATGACGATAATGTCATCAAGATAGGCGAATGCGTGTGGTTCCATGTCAGGGCCAATCACGCTATCCAGTGCTCGCTGGAAGGTCGCGCCGGCGGAGTGAAGGCCAAAAGGCATCACTTTCCAGTGAAACAATCCGCGGCCCGGCACGGTGAACGCCGTGCACTCGCGGCTGGTTGGGGCAAGCGGAATTTGCCAGTAGCCGCTCTTCAGGTCCAGGGTCGATATGTACCTGGCATCTCTCAGCTGTTCCAATATGTGTTGAATCCTGGGGAGGGGATACGCGTCGGGGATCGATCGCGCGTTCAACTGTCGGAAGTCTATGCACATCCTGATGTCACCTGTTTTCTTGCCCACGAGGACAATTGGGGCGCTATGTGGACTCTTCGAAGGTTCAATCTGCCCTTCCTTAAGCAGTTCGTCGACCTGTTTATTAATGACGGCTTGCATAGCGGGGTTTTTTGGATAATAACGTTGTTTTATAGGCTTGTTGTCGCGCATCACGATGGTGTGTTCTGCAATGGGGGACACTCCGCTGAGGCCGTCGAATTGTTTCAGTTCCTGTTGCAACCATTCGGTGATCCAGGGTTCCAGGGGTTCGTCGTCTTCGGGCTCGAATCCAGGGGTCAAAACGTCGGGCAATTGGGATATACTCACGGTGGCCACTGTTGCTCCTTGTGTCCGTTGCCGTTCCCTGGTGTGCCTACGGCGGGGCCCGTTGTCGCCGATGCCGGGTTCGAATCGCACTCGTTTCTTGGATCGCTGCTGTACCTCGTGTACCCGGAAGGGGTTTTTCATCATGGCTCTGTGGTCGAGGCCGGGGAGCGCCGATGTCCATCCGGGTTGGTATCCTGCCGGGGTCGAGACCTCGTCCGAATTCCTAGAATTCCTTGAAGGAACGGCCACGCACGTCTCGTTCGGTACGTCGTTCCTCGCAAGATTTTCCCACCTCACCATCATGGATCCCAGGGGATCGGCCACGCGCTCCTCGTTCGGCACGTCGTTCCTCGTCGGTTCTTGATGTTGGGCGACCCGGTCTCGGCTGAGATTCGTAGGTTGATCCAGGCGGGATGTGGATCCTATGTCTTGAGTCCTGGTATCATGGCTGTGTTTAAATTTCAGGCGCAAGGGGACTCCTCCACACTGCAGGGTCGCGTCTATCCCGCATAGGAAATCCATCCCGAGGATTACGTCATCCAGCACGTCTTTCATTACTAGCACCGGCATCTTTACTTGTTGATCTCCTAGTCGTATGTCTGCCATCAGCGCCTGAGTCAATTCCCGGAGGGACCCATCCGCCAATCTGATCGTCGTTCGTACCATCGCTATACTCTGTCCGTTGTCCAGCTCCAGGGCTTTGCGTTCGCTAACGAAGCTCCGTGTGGCGCCTGTGTCCAGAGTAGCGAGTAGGTCCTCTCCTTCCATGGTTACTTGCGCGCGAATTCGTCCTCTCTCCAGCCGCAGGGTTCCCTTTACTGCCTCGGGGTGGGAGTGGCGGTCTTCGCCCGGTCCCCTGCCGAGTGAAGCGCCTGTCCGTTTCCCGACGAATTCCTGCGACAGCATTCGATGGTGCGTAGCCCGCGACGGCCGCAGTCCCAGCAGTATAAGACTTGGGGCTGTTTACACTCCCTGGAAAAGTGTCCGGACCCGCCGCAGTTCCTACAAGCATGCTGCACGTCGATTATGGTGTCGGCGTCTTGGAGGATGGTTCCATTCCTGACATCCGGCTGCTGCGAGTCCGTCGACCAATCCCTCACCTGGGTTCTATCGTGCCGGAGATCCTGTGTCCTCGCAGCCGCGTGATTCCTTGGTCCTCGTTGACCAGCCGTTGGCCCCAAAGTTTCCCGGGGATGGGTGTCTCGTGCTTGGTTCGCGTACCCCGTGAGCTCCGACGGTCCCTTGTTACGCGTCACCTCGAAGTTCACAACCAGTTGCGTTAATTCGGTGAGAGAATCAAAATCTTTTCGCCTCGTAAACAACTAGTATTCCGGGAGCATGTTATCGTATATCCTTTCCAATTCCTGAGCCTCGGTGTATCCCGCGCGCTGCATCATTAGTCGAATGTCCACGAGGTACGTTTTAAACGCTTCTTTTGGTCGTTGAAAATGGGTTCGGATCTCGTCCTCTAGCCGTTGAAAGTACCGGGGAGGCAAAAAAAACTCTGAAAACTCTTTGCGAAAGGTCTCCCATGGTTCTCCACTAAGGCGGCTCGTTCGAAACCAACTCTCGGCCCGACCGGTCAACAACACGAGGATTCCTTGTGATAAGTGTCGTAGATCTATCTTATAAGTGGCTGCCCTCTCTTGCACGTGCTCAAGGAAACTTAATGGATCGCCGGACCCGTCAAACACGATTCCCCAGCGGACCATTTTCTCGGTGATCGCAGCGTTAAAATGTTCCTCGTTCCAGGTGGGCCCCTTCGTTGATGGGTCCTTGCTACCGTGCAGGTTTCTCTGCGCGGCACCGACGTCGATGCCATGGAGTAGGCTCTCTGCCGGCACAGCGGATCCCGACGCCATACTACGGCTACTGGCGGGTACGACATCATACGCAGCCGGGGGATGGGGTTGTAGGCTAAGAGGCGCGAGTGTAGAAGGGCGGGGAGAAAGTGGTTTAACCTCTGGAGTCACGGCGACTCCGTACTGGGCCTCCAATTCCTCCAACCGAGAGCGCGCCGTACTTGGTAAATCGGCCGAGTTTGCGAAGGTCGCGAGTCGACGTCTCAACTCTTCGACAGTTCCAGCGCTGTCTAACCCAAGCTCCGCGGTAATCATCTCCAACTCGTTCTTGCGCCTGACCGAAATCCACTTGACTCCCATGTTGAGTTGGTCCGGGTCACTGTTGCTGCACGTGGTCTACGATCAAATGTCTGGGGCGTCGCCTGAGGAGTCGAAAAACGTAGCTAAGGACGCGGCGAAAGACGGGGCTCTGAATCCTTAAACGGCGAGGACGCGTGCGAGGCTATTCGGTGGTGAATTACCGGTGGGCCGTCTTGGTCGGGGACCTGGACACGGGGGCTGGCAATTAACACGCGCGTGTTCAGGGGTACTTTAGTCGTTGGTTTCTGCAGGATTGTTCCGGTTAGAATCCGTTGGTTCGTGTTCAGTTTCGGGGGGAGCGCGAGGTGGACAGAAGACGCGGGATCGCTGTCTTTCGCACGTTGTATGCTGCGGGATAGGGACCACTGTATTTTGCGCGTTGTGTACTGATCGAAGGCGGGGGATCACTCTGTTTCACACGTTGTATGTTGACCGAATGCTGAGGATGACTGTCTCTTGCGTTGTATACAACCCGGCTTATATTGGGTCTGGCTGAACGGCCGAGCCTCTGCCGACGTCGACGTCTCGGAATCGGCCGAGAACACCACGCGAGAGAGCCGCGGGCGAATGGTTAGGTAAATAGTCGAAGATCGGGGGGTGCGGGTAGTATGAGGAAGGGATAATTTCATGTATTATACTCGTGGGTCGTTCGGCACATGCCCGCCGCCGACGCCCAGAACTGTTCTCCGATCTTCACCCCCTCTCTCCCCACTGAAATGTAACAGAGGTCTGGCTGCCCTTGGCTCTTTCCCCACGGTACCGGGCGCCATGATCCCGCATGGTTTTGCCTGAGTATAACGGGGACCACGGAATTTTCGTTCTGCTTTGCGTGCTGCTTCGTCGCTGGTGCTTCGCTTGGATTTTTTTTTCTCTCTTTCTGCTGGACATGGGAAGGGCATCACTATGCTTTGCTTGGCTGCGGGCTGTACTTTCATTCTGTCGTTTTCCTCTCTCATTTCCTCTTTCCCGTTCTCTCCTCTTCATTTGCCGACGGCTAACGGGGATTGTACAGCTTTTCAGCCACGCTTTGCTCGCTGCTGGCCTGTACCTTCGTATCGTATTTTCTTATTGATACCCTATAAATTTCTGCTCGGTTTGATGCGGCGCTAACTACGCGATCTACCTGTGGGTCTTTAGGCCACGAAGGGTGAAATCCCCCCCAGAAAACTATCGTTTGAATTGTCTCAACAGTCCCTGCTCGGGCGCCATCTGTAAAGTAGTGATCCTAGGCTGGGGTCAGTCTCAGTCTGCCCAGGGTCACCTACAGTTTATTTGTAAGTTGCTGAGACGTTGAGACTGGGGTCAGGGGGGGGGGGGGGGGGGGGGGGGGGGGGGTGGCGGGTCGTTGGCGCAGGGATCGCCGAGCCGCCGTCAACGACGGGGCCTTCGGGAGAAATTAGGGGGGGGAAAGCGGGCGTTGGGCCGGGCGGCGCGAAACTCACCCGAGACGCTGCACTCCCCGACTTCAGCAGGGTAAAACCCCTGTTGCCAAGGTCGAGGTGGGCCGCGGGTCCGGGGAGGTGAAGGAAAAGGATAAGGGGGGGGGGGGGGGGGGCGCCTCTGTCGAAACGCGTACCACTTCTCACTCCGGCAGGGTAAAAACCCTGTTGCCAGAGTCTGAGCGGGAGCGTAGTGACCGAAAACAGTCAGGAAAACGGAAGGGGAGGGGGTGGAGAGATGACCACAGTCGGTGGTCCGACCAGAGAAAACAAATGGAAGCCAAAGAGTTCTTAATTATATGATCGAAGTTTTATTGGATTGATTCCCCTTGCACTCCCTTCTACTCCTACTACTACCTTGGCCATCGGCCAGCTCACCCGCGGATCCGGCGCCTGTGTTCCTGCAGCTCGTCCATGCTTTTCCTTTCCTCTCTGGCGCGCGGCCGTTCAACACTTTTCTTTATCTCTTCACTGTCCGCGACGTTCCGTCTTCGCTCGCTGCCAAAAATCGACTCCTTCTCTCGCCACGGTCGCTCGACGTTCTCCCCACGCCTAGCGCTCGTTTTCGGGCCAACGGGACTTTCTCGAAAGAGATCCGCTCTGCTGCCGGCTGAGCATGGCTCTCTCTCCTCGCTGTCTTCTTTGCGGTTGTTCCGTGGGAGCTGGCCGTTTGGCGGGATTTTGGCTATGCAAAACTTAACTAGCTTATTTACTACTATAGCATATGATTGTGACTAATACAAATCTCGCTCCATTGCGACTTACTATATTTTCAGGTTGTCTTATTATTAATCACTTAACTCTTGTTACTATGTGAGGCTCCCAGTATGGGTCCTCACACCTCTATACGTGACTTTTGCGGAAATTTTGCCGACTATACTTTGGCTCTTTCCATCGGCAGTTCTAACTTTTAGGGACAGCGGCTTATATTGGACTTTATTCCGAATAACGTCGGACGCGCAACTTCCCCCTATGCAGCTAACTGAAGCTCCAGTATCCATTAGTCCTATGACTGGTTTACCAAAAAGCATAATCTGAGCATGGGGTCGTAAGTCATTTGGTTTTCCAACTACAGAAGCTAAGAGCAGTCTTTTCTCAAGTTTGCATTGTTTCTTAAAATCGCTTCTTCGGCGCTGGGATCGATTTGGAGGCCTAGCAAGGTGGTCAGCGTATACGCTGTTTGACACGTCTGGTATAATAAGGTCAGTGGAAGGAGAATAATTGAACACTCGGTATTGGTCGCTTGGTTGACCAGTTGTTTGCGTGCACTTTTCGGCGGTGCACGCGACAACGAGTTTTTTGCCGTGTGGGGGTTGCACTTTCTGCAAATAGGCTTATAAGTATCGGCCCTGCCACAACCATAGCAAAATACCCTACGTTCGGCCATGCACTCTTGGTATCGATGGCCTTTGCCACCGCAATTCCAACAGACGAACTCTACGGCTTCACCTACTTCTTCACTATCTGGGGCAATAGATTCGTCTAATATAGCATTGACTTGGCGGCGTGGTAAAGTTCGGGGGGCCGCCAGGGGAGGCTTGGTTTTAGTTACGGACTGCATGAATATTTCTCGCGTTCGGACGCGACACAATCTAACCTTGCCAGGCTTTTTAACCAGCACTACGGGCGAAGACCACGAACTAACCGATTCTTGTATAACCCCAAGCTTCAGCATTCGGTCTAATTCCTCGTACATTAGCTTCTCCGTTGCCGGTGACACCGCATAGTGGCGTTGTTTAATGGGCTTTGCGTCGGCTACCTCTATCGTGTGAGTGATTACAGAGGTCTTTCCTAGGCCCTGCTTTGAGTAAGATGGGAAGAGAGTTATTACCTCCTGTAGTAATACTTGCTGTGAAGGCAGAAGCGCCCTCATTGTGGGGTCTTCTAAGGTTGCAATACGTAAATTTTGTGTCATCAAGTGCAACGGTAAAAGTTCAAAAGCCGTCCAAAAATCGATTCCTAAATAGAGATTACCCGTCAAGGAAGGTACAATATAAAAACAAAGTTCCTTGGATTCCCCTCTATACGTGACTTTTGCGGAAATTTTGCCGACTATACTTTGGCTCTTTCCATCGGCAGTTCTAACTTTTAGGGACAGCGGCTTATATTGGACTTTATTCCGAATAACGTCGGACGCGCAACTTCCCCCTATGCAGCTAACTGAAGCTCCAGTATCCATTAGTCCTATGACTGGTTTACCAAAAAGCATAATCTGAGCATGGGGTCGTAAGTCATTTGGTTTTCCAACTACAGAAGCTAAGAGCAGTCTTTTCTCAAGTTTGCATTGTTTCTTAAAATCGCTTCTTCCGCGCTGGGATCGATTTGGAGGGCTAGCAAGGTGGTCAGCGTATACGCTGTTTGACACGTCTGGTATAATAAGGTCAGTGGAAGGAGAAGAATTGATCACTCGGTATTGGTCGCTTGGTTGACCAGTTGTTTGCGTGCACTTTTCGGCGGTGCACGCGACAACGAGTTTTTTGCCGTGTGGGGGTTGCACTTTCTGCAAATAGGCATATAAGTATCGGCCCTGCCACAACCATAGCAAAATACCCTACGTTCGGCCATGCACTCTTGGTATCGATGGCCTTTGCCACCGCAATTCCAACAGACGAACTCTACGGCTTCACCTACTTCTTCACTATCTGGGGCAATAGATTCGTCTAATATAGCATTGACTTGGCGGCGTGGTAAAGTTCGGGGGGCCGCCAGGGGAGGCTTGGTTTTAGTTACGGACTGCATGAATATTTCTCGCGTTCGGACCAGGTGACGTAAGGATTTCACAGTCGCAGCCGACTCATATAAAATTTCATGCTGTATATCAGCCAAAAGGTTTGCTCGCAGTGTCTCAACCAAGGCTGCCTCAGACATGGGCTCAGACAGTTTATCTGCCAATGCGGCAATTACGCCATAAAAATCATCAAAGGACTCGTTTGGTCGCTGTTTCCTTAATTCGATCTCTGTTCTGATATTCCTATCTTTTCTATCGTCTTTAAACTGGCCACGCAAGGCTAGGCATAGATCTGCCCAACGGACTTCAGGGACACTTTTATGATACCGCCAAAACCACTCGCTGGCGCTTCCATCAAAGAGGTTACTGGCGTATCGAGCTGTTATTTCAAAGTTACCGTCCAAAGTTTGCTTTGTAAGTGCTTCAATACGGTAAATGAAGTCCTCAATCGACATACCAGCCTTTCCCGTAAACCGCAGTTTCCAATTAGACATTATCTGGCTAACACGATCTGCCCGAAGGGATGAAGCGGAGGAACCTGTGGAAACTCCTGAGCCAACATTACGGGTTTGCCCCAAAGTCGAGGGTGACGAACTATTTCCCGATTGATTACAGCTACAGCTACAGCTGCTACAGATGCCGTACTTTGAAGTCCATCGGAAATGGCTCGAACTAGCCGGTTAGTTTGATCAGCCATGCTGGTCGCCAAAATTGCTCTACCATAGCTACTCTAATCGCGTCCACTATGGACTGCTGTATAGTTTCCGCCATAGTGGCCTGATTCTGTTGAGGGTCGACGGAGATTGGAGACCTGTTGGCATTCTCTGAGTTAGCCATCTCAAGAGGGCTTAACGCTTCAACTCTTTTGCTTTGACTTCTAGTCAGAAGGGACTGAGTAACAGATGGCATTCGTGCTCTAGACGTAGACGGACCAACGGGACTAAGATTCTCAGCTGAGGCCGATGTGATGTTCAGGTCTTGCTGACAAGTGGGACACTTCCATTTGTTACCACTTTTAGCGGTGAAGCACACTCTGTGGAAGGTGTGCCCACAACTGGCCGACAATAGTTGTACCTGGTAAACGATTACTTCGGAGCAAATTTGGCAATGTTTCCCCGTGTCTTCTGAGAGGGCTAAATTCTCCGTACTACGAGACACCACCATTTCGGTTTGGGCACCACCAAGTATGAATATATTAGATATATATATATAGCAAATGCAAAAAAAAATAATACAAAAAAAGTCACAGTCAATAGATATAGATATATGTAGATATCAAAACAGTTTAGGAGCCATGCAATCGTTTTTTGGGTAAGAATAGAGTAAAGCGGATTGCATGGTTTTCGGGTAGGGAAAGGACAGGAATGGGGTAATCTACTTATAACTGAAATCTGCCTCACGAGTTAGGTCCGTGGCAGGATAAATAAACCCTCATCCAGCGAAATCTAAAAGGTCAGATCAGAAGTATTGGGGCTGATGAAGGTGCTGGATTAGTTCCACTAATCATCAGGTAGTATGGGAGTCCGATGTCACCTAGGCTTACCGAGGCTTGCAACCTCAGTAATCTTCTCAGGGGTTCCTCGGGACATCCAAAACCCAGTTAATTAGGGGCAATCTTCGTAGAATTTCATCCTAAACGATTTGGAATGCGCTCTCCTTTCCTGCAGTAGTGTTCTCGCTTAGCTCCTATAACAATCTTCAACTAGTTGATAGGCTAAGCTCGACCCACGGAGTTATACCCAATATAAGTTATAACACTTCCAGTGTATCGGACCTACTGCACGCCAATATACCCTGCACGATACTAGGCCCTGTTGGCCATGATGAGCTTACACGGATCAACAGTATCCACTGGAGAAGTTGCAAAGGAAAGACGCGCAAAAAAAAACCACAAAAAAAAATACGGTCTAGCAAGGATAAAAGTCAGGTGTTACTTTTGACCAAAATATTTCTTTAAATGGGGCAAGCCGGATCGGGCCCCACGTTGGGCGCCAAAATAAGATAAATGTAGCATATCACATACAACGATTGTTGTGTGTGGCGGTGCCACTCGAGCTGGTCGGGTGTATCGGTCAGGACTGGTGCACGCGCTGGCTCCGGCTGTATGATCGGTAGTATGGGGAGGTTCCTATACTGGTCCTTTCCTATACGTGCTCGCGTCGATGCCTTATCTTATTATTTTTGTTCGCGTGCAATACCCTGCGTATGACCGTATGACTAGTGTTAGGGGGTTGGGGAAGGAGGATGAGGAGGCTGGGGGAATTAGAAGGGACAAAGGAATTAAGGGGAAAGGGAAGTGGGCTTCCGCCATGCATATCCGAACCGACGGGTAGCTGTGCTGGTGTTGGATGCAACAGCCATGGCCCTCCCAACCTTGATCATCCTAATTCCGAAGAAAATATGGCTTATGGATGATCCCTTTTCTCGCCGGGGGTCATACCCCACTCTCCCTCATCGATCCCTGCATGGCTCCTAAACAAAAATCTTCTAACAAATCATTTCCAAATCATTAACAATATTTATTTTTAACGATAGTGCCTAAAGCTAAATACATGGGTAGAAAGAAAATTATATATAGTTATGGGTTGAGTATAAGCTAGGGCAATAAGTGAATTAAAACTACAGGAATAATAATTTTAAATAATAGGAATAAAATATATGATCTCAAAAACAGATGGTAGGGTACTGGGAATAATTTCATGAATATTTAACTAGGAACTTTTGTAATTTAAGATTTCTTCATTTTCGTTATTTTCGTATTAATGCAAAAGTAAGGGTAACTAATTACCGTCGCATAGGTGTGAAGCACCTGCTGCCGCTGATCTGCGCTAAAGCTTAAAGCTTCCAAAGCTCTTGAGCTCTTCGGGGGCTTAAGGCCTATTTACAACAAAAAAAGCTACAACATAATTTAGGGAAAATTCAAAGAATACGGCCGACCGGGCTCATGTATGGTTTTTTTGTTGTCTCTTTATGTTAAAAGTTTATAAACGATAACTGGGAGTTCGTTCACTTACGTACTTTCATGTTCCGGCCACGTCCAAAAGATCTTTCGGCGAGGGGAATACCTGTAAGTTTTAGAGAGAGAGCACACACACATGGACACGCATGACCACGGCTAACACCAGATTATCTTGATCTTCTTTTCTTTTTCTTTTTGTTTAGGGACTTTTTTTTTGGGCATATATGTAAGATTAATATTAAAGTATCGTTTATTAATAATGTTTTGATCGAAAAAGAGTACAAAGAGTTTGATTTAAGATGTGCAATTAATGATTCTGTTCTTCCGACTTTTTGTTCAACTTTCTGCTTCTACTTCCAACAACCGACTCCCATATCGATAACCCCTTATCGGCTAGGTCTTTTAAACATCGGTTAAGTCTGGTTATATCGGTTAGGTCTTATCGATGGTATCTTAAGTTCAAATGTTAATTTAGATGGGATAGTGTTAACTGCTTGATACACTGTCCTTTACATTCGGCCCTCCTGCTCATCTTCATCTGTCCCAGATGATAATATATCCTCGTTCTCTGAGAAAAAACGCCATAGCTTCATATTGTCACTGCTCGTTGCGGTGATGTTTGGCCCGTCGACTTGAGCAACCTTTCTGACGTCGTAGCGACCGTTCCGCTTTACCTTGGTGACTTCATATGGGCCTAGATACTCGCTGGCCAACTTGCGTCCTGCGACGAACTGCGTCCTCTTGATCGCGACCATGTCTCCTAGTCTGTAGCCGTGCTCAGGTCGTCGTTTTTTATCATAATTGCGCTTGTACACCTCTTGCGCCTTCTCAATGTTTTGTTTCGCTTGGTCACGCAGTTCTTGGCGCTCGTTGTTAAACTGCGTAACCAACTCCTCGTTGAGAACCTCCAATAGTCGACTTTCAGCTTGTCTGTGCATCTTTGTCCCAAACATGACCTCGAATGGCGACGACTTCAACGTAGAATGCACATGCGAATTAATCGCCATCTGAACCTTTGGCACATGCTTGTACCACTTCGTTGACTCCTGAGCTGAGAGCTTTGCGATGATACCCAAAATTGAACGGTTCACCCGCTCAATCTGACCGTTGCCTCTCGCCACACCTGTCGTTGTACACACATGTTCGACTTTGTTCTCGTTGAGAAACTCGCTGAATGCGTTGGATGTAAACGCTGCTCCTCTGTCGCTGACTATGCGCTTGGGAAAACCAAACACAAATGACCAATCTCTCAGCCTCTTCACAACTTCTTCGTGACCTGTTGACTTAGTTGGGAACAGCCACACAAACTTGGAGAATGCATCTACCACAGCAAAAATGTACTTGTATTGCTTGGCTGTCGCATCCATTGGTCCCAAATGATCAACGTGCAGCGTGTATAGTGGTGTGTCACCCTTGTCAATGCAATGAAGATAGCCTTCTTGTTTGCCCAACTTTTTGCTGAAAATTATACAACTGATACAATTAGTAACCAACTTATTTACTTTCCGTTCAAGGTGCGGAATCCAGTATTGCTGCTGAACTGAGTGCATTGTCTTCGCTGTGGAGAAATGACCAACTTCATGCTATCCTTGAATGATTTCCCTTTCCATCAGCCTTGGAACCACCAATACGTCATTGCCATTTACAGATTTGAAGAGAAGACCTCCTTTTAGCTTGTAGTCTTGATATGGGTGCTGCTTCAGGATCTCAACTGTGGCTTTGATGAAATCGTCATCCTGCTGTGCTTTCTTTATCCGAGCGAACATGCATGTCTGCGGAAAACGACTGAGACAGTCCACGTGTCTCATTCTGTCCCCTGGGCGGTGTACTACTTTGAATGTAAAGTCCTCCATATACAGAATCCACTGGGAAACTTCTCTGGGTATATCTGCTTTCGTTGTTGTCTGCTTAAACGCCGCACAGTCAGTGGCAAGATCAAATTTGATCCCCAACAGGTAGTGACGAAACTTCTTGAGTGCGAGGTACGCAGCTTTGACCTCCAAATAGTAACTGTGACGTTTGGACTCAGCTTGTGTAGTCTTTTTACTCCAATAGTAAATCGGGTGGAAATTGCCATCAAACTGCTGCAACAAAACTGCTCCGAAACCTTCTTTGGATGCATCCGTGTGGAGTTCCGTTGGCGCTTCTCGTGAGTATAAATGTAATACAGGTGCGATTACAAGCAGATTCTTTAAGGTTTGTAGCGACTGTTGCTCTGCTTCGCCAATGTTGAAAACTGCTTCCTTCCTGAGTAGATTCGTGAGCGGCCGGGCAACTTGTGCATAGCCAGGGATGAACTTTCTGAAAAAGCCTGTGAGTCCCAGAAATGCTTGAACTGCTTTAATGTCTTTGGGCGTAGCAAACCGACTGACAGCTGCTGTCTTCTCTTTGCCGGGCCAGATTCTCCCGTCCTCAATGATATGGCCCAGAAAGCTAATGCGTGGCTGCATGAAGCTACATTTCTTCCACTTGATCTTTAGGCCAAACTGCGCAGCTGTCTCCAGAACCAACTTCGTCTTCCTCATGCATACCTCGGGCGACGCGGCGTAAACAATTATGTCGTCCATATAAAGCTGCATAATGTCAGAGTTGATTAATTCTTGAAAAATATAGCTTACGAACCGAATAAACGCAGCTGGCGAGTTCTTGAATCCGAAAGGCGCTTTATTAAACTCGAATAATCCCTCCTTTGTGACGAAGGCCGTATACGACTTGCTTTGCTCTTCCATAGGCACATGGAAAAATCCGTTTTCAAGGTCCATTATGGTAAACCACTTAGCCGACTGCAGCTTTTCCAAGACTTCCACCATGATCGGGACTGGGAAGCAGTCCAGCAATACCATGCTGTTTAACTTCCTGTAGTCTACGCAAACTCTAAGTGTACATCTTTTTTCTTCACGACGACAACTCTGCTCGCTACATTTGAAGACGACTTGCGTACGATTCCTTGCTCGATCCATTCTTCGACTTGCTTCTTTACGGCACTGGCTTCGTCTGTCGATAAACGACTCGGTGAGTGATGAAACGGCTTGATTACTCCGTCGGGAACTATCTTTAGTTGAATTGGAGACTGCTTTGCAACTTCTGTGGGCATTTGGTAACTGTTTCTTATCATCTGTTCAACGTCTTTTTGATATTGCGGTGGAGCTACAAAGGATGAATCTTCAGTTACATTATATATAAGAGCATGCTCATCTGTTGGCACAGGATCTGCGTCATGCTTCAAGAACGTGTATCCTTGCATATCAGCGACGAAACGGAACTTTTTAATGAAATCATGCCCCAAAAGTGCGTCGAAATCAATCTGGCTACTGGGGACTACTAAAAACTTCTGTGTGGTCTGCAAGTTATCCACGGTAACTTCTGCATTAAAGTATCCAACAGGCTTTGTTGATATCTGACCCAGACCGCGCAACATAGTTGTGCACTTCAAAAGTTTAACGTTTTTCATGGTCTTCAACATACTCTCTTTGATTATGGTTACATCTGACCCTGTATCCACAAGACAGTCAACTACAATGCCGTTTATTTGAATTTCTTTCATGCGACTGCGATCCAAAATGACGCGAACTTTATCAACTTTATCAGCTTCATAAGGACAGTTACGCGAAATGTGACCATTCTGATTGCAGTTAAAACACTTCGTTTCGGCTTTGCAGTCTTTGCGTTTGTGTTCTCCTGATCCACAGTTATAGCAATATTCTTTTTTACCGCTTTGCCCACTTTGCTGCTTGAAACTCGTCTTATGCTGTTCGTTATTGCCCTTCTTCTCCAATATGTTCAAACGATCATAGATATCGAACTCTTCTTTCAAGGCCCTGAAGGTCTTACAGCGATACATGGCATACTTATACTCTTTTCTTATGTCCAGACCGTTCACAATATGGCTTATAACAGCAGCGTCTTCAACATGTCCGACTGCTGCTATTTTTCTCATCTGCAGCAAGTACTCGTGCATCGACTCACTACTCTTCCTCTTTCTTTCTTGCAGCAGCTTATGAATGTCTGCACTGTTATAGCTACATGTGAATTCATCCAATAATACGTTCTTGAGTTCCTCATAGGTGCACACGCATTCTGCTTCAAGGAAAAGCTTAGCTGCACCGGTCATTTTTCCTCTGGCCTGCACATACTTTTGCTTTTCAGTAAGCTCATATGCGTCGGCATTTTTTTCGAAAATCTCAAACCATTTTTCTATGGGAACCGATTTTCCATCACAATCGCTCACAACTTTTGTAAAATTATCTGGAGCGATCTTCATTTCTCGTTGCTCATCGCAAAGCACTTTCAAACTTAGCAACTTTATCATTTGATCAATCTTGTCCTCAGTATTCTTTTCCGCATTTTCTAAATCTTCCCTCTCGTTTGCAATCGGGCGCGACGTTCCTGGTACAGCTTCTTCCTTCTCTCTCTCTTTCCAGTGCAACGGCGGCGGTGTTTGCATCATTTTGCGGCTCTTTTCGACTTGTGTCTGTGTACCCGACGAGTGCTTGTCTTTTCTGTTTATAAGTGTGTATCACACACAACGTGTCTGTGCGTGTTTTTTCTGCTTATGTATGTACTGCGCACGGACAAGGCGACGCTGCGACGCGACAATGAATTTCACAATTTTTCAACCGAATTAAACGACTGATCTTTTATTAAAATCCGTGTCTACTGTTATGCTCACAGAATTTTGATTGTTCAACTTAATGTTTATAGCCACCAACAACAACTTTACAACTTCATGTAGCTACAAACAACAACTTTAACAACTTTTCAACAATCCTCTTCTTGCATCAGCTTCTGCTTTCTTCTGTTTTTCTTTTTCACACACTCTGAGCTCTTTATTCGACGCGGACGAGCCCCCAAATGTAAGATTAATATTAAAGTATCGTTTATTAATAATGTTTTAATCGAAAAAGAGTACAAAGAGTTTGATTTAAGATGTGCAATTAATGATTCTGTTCTTCCGACTTTTTGTTCAACTTTCTGCTTCTACTTCCAACAACCGACTCCCATATCGATAACCCCTTATCGGCTAGGTCTTTTAAACATCGGTTAAGTCTGGTTATATCGGTTAGGTCTTATCGATGGTATCTTAAGTTCAAATGTTAATTTAGATGGGATAGTGTTAACTGCTTGATACACTGTCCTTTACATATATAGTTCATAAATCAAATTATTCCATATTTAACTTCTATATATTATTCTTTATTCAATATTTATTCGTTTATTCAGATTCGTTGGGGTAGGTCTTGATACATAGACCAAGGTGTGGGCGCTTGGAAAAAGCTCCAAGCAGCTGGTTTCGTTTCACGGGCACAAAGGGGTCAACGGCCTAACAAGCGCCCATATGTTCTTTGGGAGTAAATGCACAATGGGCCACAAGAGGTTCATACGAGTTCTGCCCGTTCCGTTGGGGTTTATTTAATACATTTAACCTTCACATGTCATGATCTGACTTTTAGGTTAGGGCAAAGCACGGTGACAAAAAAAAAATTCGGGTCAGGGTCTCTTTTTCCTTGGACGAGTCTGGTTATTCCTTGTCATTAGGGCTTGTTTAGGGCTCTTGGCCCGGTGGCTGGATGGCCCACTCTCGGTCGCGACGGCTCGCGTTGGGGCCGCGAAGAGCTCGCTGTTGCCGGCGCTAAAGCTCGGAAACGGCTGAGGGCCCGCTCTCTGTCGGCGCTGAAGCTCGGGAACTGCTGAAGGGCTCGCTGTGGTGGATGGCGTTGGGGCTTTAGGTGGTGCTTCCCAACGCTACGGTGGACCGCGTTGGTGGAGGGCGTTGGGGCGTTGGGTGGAGCTTCCGAACTCTACGGTGGCCCGCTTTGGGGCGATCGTCAGAAAATTCGCACCATCCTCTGCACAGTGGATCGGGGATTGGTTTCTCTTCTGGGTGGATGGGGTCTTGCTTTCGAAAGGCCGGCGGATCGTGCTGATCTCCCAAGAACTTTTATTTGATTTTTTTGAGCTGGATAAGTACGTCCGTACTGTTCGGATACCACGAGGAGAGAGAGAAATGCTTCTCCTGGAAATCAAGGCCTCATCCCCTCGTTCTTCCCTTTTTCTTTTCGATTTGTCAAAATGACAGTGGGAGGAAGAGGCCGATTAAAACGTCAGCCAAACGAAATAATATGGGCAGCCCACGGTGACGAAGCGCACCCAGTAGATGGCGTGTTAAAAGCTTAGCTTTCTTGGACCCAACAGAAGACTTAGCCTATTCGCATAGCATAATTTTAGGGAAAATTATGATGCAAACAATTTTTTTTCTTACAACAAGCGCACTACAGAGTGCACTGATTGATGGGAGCCAGAGTTGCGGCTATTTAAGCCGTTCTGCAGGGTCCGTATTTGCGGAGCAAGCTTTTCTCCTCTCTTCCGTGTGGTGCGTTTTGGTGCCGCCGACTTGCGATCATCTCGTCTCTTGCCTCGTTAGCGGGTCTGATTACTTCGTGGTCGAGGGGTTTGTTGTGCTCGCGTTGTTGTTGGCGTTGCGCCGCCGGTCGGTGTTTCGCTGACGTTGTCTCCCTTGGCCGGGTGCCCCGGGTTCTGCCGACTCTGCGGGGCTGAATCCGGTCGTCTCGGAGACGCTGGAGTTGATCGCCAATGTCATCTCGGGTAGGAGTTCGTCCCACGTGTTCTGGCGGTCGTCGACGAACTGTGCGATCATCGTTTTCACACTCCGATTGGCTCTCTCCGTCGGGTTTTCTTGGGGGCAATACGGGGCTGTGTGTTGTAGGTCCACGCCTGCGGTTCGCAGGAATGTTTTAAACGATCGGCTGGTGAACTGGGTTCCGTTGTCGCACACGAATAGTTTCGGCACGCCGAGGCTGCTCAGTATTCGTTCTCTGAAGGCTCGTTCGAGGTTCGCTGTTGTCGCTTTCTTGAGGGGTACCAGTTCGACCCACTTGGAGAAAGTGTCGAAGAAGACCAATAAGATGGTGTTCACGTGCTTGGACCGTGGTAATGGTCCGACGAAATCGGCACACAGGGTGGCGAAGGGTTCTTCGGCTTTGCGTGTGAGCATCCTGCCCACGGCCTTGCGCTGTGTGGCCTTGAACTTCTGGCAGCTTACGCAGCCCTGCACGTACCGTCGTACGTCTCGGTGTAGTCCTGGCCAGTAATATCGTTGCGTTGTCCTCAGGATGGTTTTCCGGACGCCGAGGTGTCCAGCTGTTGGTTCGTCATGGCATTCGCGGAGTACTCTCGTTCGGCCGTTTTTAGGCACGCATAGTTTCCACGGTATGTGGTCGTCGTCGTCGGCTCCGTGTCCTAGATAGAGGTATAGCTGCCCGTTTTCGTGCGTGTAGTCCGGGTATTTCTGGGGTTCGTCTTGGACTTGCTGGATCCTTTGTTTAAGCCAGGTGCATGCTGTGTTGTCTTCCTCCTCGATGCGTGAGAGGGTCTCCAATGGTTGTCTTGACAGCGCGTCAGCGACTACGTTCTGGTTGCCGGCCCGATAGTGCACGTCGTATTGATATTGCTGCAGTTCGAGCGCCCATCTTGCTACTCTTCCGTAAGGGCTCTCGAGGGTATTCAGCCATTTTAGTGCGAGGTGATCGGTTATGACATCGAATCGGTAGCCTTCGAGATAGCATCGCAGTTTTCGGATTGCCCAGATGACGGCGAGGCATTCCTTGTCGGTTGCCGAGTAGTTTCCCTCTGCTTTGTTGAGGCGTCGACTGACGTATGCGATGACCCGCTCTTTCCCTTCGATCTCTTGGGTGAGGACTGCGCCCACTCCAAGGTTGCTTGCGTCCGTCTGCAGGGAAAATTTGATGTTAAAGTCTGGGCAGGCGAGTACTGGTGCGGTGGTGAGCAGTGTTTTCAGCTCGTCGAAGGCGTCTTGTTGTTCTTGGCCCCATGTCTATGCTTTCCCTTTCTTCAGCAGCAGTGACATTGGTTGGACCACGGTGGCAAAGTTTGGGACAAATCTGCGGTACCAACCGGCCGTGCCTACGCATTGTCGTAGCTCCTTCGGGTTGGACGGCGGCCGCAGATCCTTTACGGCTGCGATTTTGTCGGGGTCCGTGTGGATACCTTCTTCGCTGATCATGTGGCCCAAGTATTTTATCCGGCGTTGGAAGAAGGCGCACTTGTCCGTGTTGATCCGTAGGTTTGCCTTTCGCAGTCATGCGAAGACTTCTTTTACGTTGTTCAGGTGTTCCTGGAAGCTTTTCCCGCCGATGACGATGTCGTCGAGATATGCGAACGCGAATGGTTCCATGTCGGCGCCGATAACGGCGTCGAGGGTCCGTTGAAACGTGGCTCCCGCGGAGTGTAAACCGAAAGGAATTACTTTCCATTGGTATAATCCTCGGCCGGGTATCGTGAATGCCGTGGCTTCCCGGCTGTCCCGGGCCATTGGTATCTGCCAGTAACCGTTTTTCCGGTCCAGGGTCTTGATGAAGTGGGCATTTCGGAGTCGCTCTAGTATGTAGTTGATCCTGGGTAGCGGGTACGCGTCCGGGATAGAACGCTCGATTAGCTGCCGATAATCTACACACATGCGCCATCTCCCGTCCTTTTTGCGGACCAGGACGATTGGCGCGCTGTGGGGGCTCCGGGATGGTTCGATTAGGTCCTCTGCTATCAGTTGGTCGACCTGTTCATCGATGATCCGCCGCATGGCTGGATTTTTCGGGTAGTACCGCTGTTTTATGGGTCGGTTGTCTCTCATGACGATGGTGTGTTCTGTTAGATCCGTCGTCCCTCGGAGGCCTGCGAATGTCGGCAGTTCTTCGTCTAGAAATTCCTGTATTCTCGGCGCGATGTCGGGAGGCCATGGGTCGGAGATTCGTTCCGAATCGTCCTCCGGTGGTACGTCGATTCCAGGGTCGCAAGTATAGTCGGGGTTCTCGGGGAGGATCGTTGTGTCGGATGCGCTTGGTGGTTCGACTTAGCGAGTGTATTCGCTTATGCCGTCGTTCAGGTGTGGGGTGCTCGTCTGTGTCCTGGGGGGTGCTTGCGCGACGTTGTACTCAGCGTGATGTACGAATGTGCGGGTCTCGATGCTAGCGTTTGACCAACGGCTAGTTTGGGCGATGAAGGTTACCGACATGGCTCCAGGCGTGGGGCTGGGCCGCATGCCGGCGCCGTACGAGGTGTTGCCCGGGAGGCGTTCCATGATGTCGGAGACGATCGATGGTGTGTCGGCTCCAGGTGCGGCGGGGTTCCGATTGATGCCTCGTGCGGCGGTGATCGCCTTTCCCGGTTCCTGCCTGAGGTCGGTGTCGTAGGGGTCGTTTTCGCGTCGAGGGCGGTGTCGACGCGTTCGTGGGCCAGAGTGGCGGTCGGAGGTGGTACCTCGAGCGCCTGGCTGCCGCGTGGCGGCTGCCGTTGCTGGGGCCGGGTTGTCTGCTAGGCGTATCGGGACGCACGCGTCGCGCAGGTCGTTGTCGTGGCCGAGTTGGCGGGCGAGGTCGGCGTTGATGAAACTTCGGGATGCCCCGGTGTCGACCGTGGCTTCCGTGCGCCGTCCTCCGATGGTCACTCTCGCCACTATCCGCCCGTCGTGTACTTGCAGCGGGTTTCTTAGTTGATTGTCTGAGGAAGCGTCGTGCCCGGCTGTTCCCGTGTCAGCTGGGGACGCGAGTCGTTTCCCGACGGGTCCTGGCGGCAACAGCCCACGGTGCGCGTTCCGCGCTTGCCGCATTCCCAACAGATCGATGGGTTGGTGCAGTCGCGAGATACATGTCCCGCTTCTCCGCAGCGTCGACAGGCTGCGTGCGGGTTGGCGATGGGGGTGGTGATCATTCGATGTGTCGCTTCCTGTGCTGAAGCGCCGGCTTGGTGCGGCTTCCTTGCGGGTTCCGAGGTGTTCCAGTGGGGCTCTCGGAATTGGGCCCGATTCGTCCCGCTTTCGTTTTGTTGTGCCGTTGGCCGCGTGTACCTGGGTGGTTGTCGAGGGGGGATGAGGATCGCTGGTATGCTCCGCTCCTGGATACTCTCGAATTCTTTGGCCAACATTGTCAGTTGCTTCAGACTTCTCAGTTCGTGCCTTCGCACATACAGCTGGTACGCCGGGAGGGTGTTGTCATAGATCCGGCTTAGTTCTTTGGCTTCGTCGTACCCGGCGTGGTGCATGAGCAACCGGAGCTCGATGACGAAGTCCTTGAACGGTTCGCCCGCCGCTTGTTTGCGGTCCCTGATCTGGTCTTCCAATTGCTCGAAGTACCGGGGAGGCAGGAAAAAGGCTAGGAATTCCTGGCGGAAATCGGCCCATGAGGCGCTCTGGAGTCGGCTGGTGCGGAACCAACGGTTGGCTCGGTCGGTGAGGAGCTCTGCCATGGCTCGCGGCACGTAGTTCATGTCTACCCCGTACGAGAGGGCACGCTCTTCCAGTAGTTCGACGAACGACAGTGGGTCGTCCTGCCCGTCAAGCTGGATTCCCCACTTTCGGATCCGTTCCGCCATCTGTGCGGCGTGACTGTAGTAATGGCCGTCTGTGGCGCCATTTCCTCCTGCTGTCGGCAAGATCCTTCTCATGGGCGAAGGCCTTGGCTCCGGGGGCGGGGGCTTCGGTAGATCTTCGGCGGTTATCGATGTCGGTGAGGTGCTGGCTTTGCCTTCCATGATTCCTGGAACTTGTAGGCTGAGTTTGGGGTCCGTCTTCCGCTTCTGGCTGGGGCGATCTGGCTCGTCCTGGCGATCTGGCGTACTGCCGCTCAAGCTCCGCCAACCTGACCCAGGCATCGTGTTCGAGGGGACCGGCGACTAGTTCGGCGAAACTCCTCCGCAAATCTTCCACGTTCCCCTCGCGGCTGAATCCGAATTCCTCCGCGAAGGACTCCAGCTCCTCTCGGCGACGTTTGTGTATCCAGCCGGTGCTCACCCCTGGGTTGGCGACGAATTCTCCAGGGTAATACCCGCTGGCCTGTTCCTCTGTGTGGGATTCCATCGCTCCGATCGTTACTTGAGTTGGCTGTTTCGCTGGGCTTGCGCTTTTCCTTCACTAGGGCACTGTGTCGAGCTTCGCGGCTGACGCTTCGAATTTCTTCTCGGGGTGACGGCACTGTTCGCGTTTCTCTGTCGCCGTGTCGCGCTTTGGGTTGTTCTCTTATGTTCTTGCTCTAGTGGCTGTGGGGTTTTATTCCACAAACCCTCGCTGACGTTCCCTCAGGTCCCTGCTCGGGCGCCACTTGTGATGGACCTATTTCAGGCTGAGGTAAGCTCAGTCACGTCCAGGGGTCTGTTCACAAGAAATTTGTAGAAATGTGTTGGAACCTTAAGGGCGGCGTCAGAGGGCGGCCTGTCGCAGAGAGGTGGATCGGGGCTTGGGCGGGCGTTGCTAGCGTTGTGTATATGAAACGACCGTGTGGACACGGGGTGGGGCGACGTCGGTGGCTCGGCTGATTGGGGTGAACTTACGCAATCGGGTGTTTTTACTTTGCAAATTTGATACTTTATTGTATTTCTTAGCGGTTTAAATGACTTATTTTTAATTGGGCGCCGATGTCTTCTGATGGGTTCCGGGTACCGCGTCTGTACTCCGGACTAGGTCTCTGCGTAAGTTTTGGTACGACGACCGTACTGGGAGCCGGATCTCTGCGTAAGTTCCCTTCTGGTTTTCAGTCGGCGTCTATTTATACGCAAATGGGCGCTGTGTCAGCTGGTTCAGAAGCGCACTTCCGCGTCGGGGTGCACTTCGCCGTTCTGGCGATCGCGGGTTGACCTAGTTCTGTCTCTTCGTGTTTTTGGCGAGCTGGCGGGTTTGCCGTTGGGTGCTTGTCGTGGGCTTCCGCGGTGTCATCGTTTTGTAGCCGATGAACCCGGAAGACTGCGCCTGGCCTGCGCCTGGCTTGGTCTGGAGTGGTGGAAGCGTTATGAAGACGGCGCGTGTCAATCGGTGGCTATGTGTGGAGGGGGGGTGTTCGTGTAGTAAATCAATTTACGTTGGGCGAGGTGTTGCAATTTAGTAGCCGGGTTTTTATTGGGCGTTGGGAGAGGCGTTGTAGCGAACCCTTTTGGGTTCGTTACATATGTGTGCCGTTCTCTTCTTCTTGTCGCCCTCCTTTCTTAGGCGGCAGATGACTGGAGATATAAAGTCCTCTATCCGGTATGGCCCATCGTACCTTGGTGCCAGCTTCGCGGCAAATCCCTCCGCTTCATTGGAAAGGTGGTGCTGTTTGGCCCACACGACCTCTTCCACTTCGGGTTTCAACGGTCTTCTTCTCAGATTATAATGCCTGGCCTGATCCTGGGCCGCCCTTTCCAAGTTGCGTCGAACCAACTGTGTAGCGTTTGTAGCAGGAAACTCGGAGTTTTTTTTGCGCCATCTGGTGCTCCGAGTGGCAGGCGAACGATGGGTCGAGGGAAAACCAAAAAGGCGTTAACAGGTCGAAACGTCAGGCTATCTCGGTTAAAAATGCATCCAGGGACCTGTTAGAGGATTTGCCGCCAGAACGTTGGCGTCCCTATTGGCTATTCCCTCGTGAAAGTCAATTGAGTCGGTTGCGCATCGGTCCGACGAAAAGGAAAAAGAAAGAATTTAGTGAAAGAAAATCTCTAGGAAATCTAAATATCTAAATCCAATATTCGACTGCGAGTTTCTTTGCTGAAGGCGAGTGGGCTATTCAGTCGTCAGAAGCCGTATAGCGCTGAGTCCGATTGTGGTAAGTGCTGCGGGAAAAGAAGAGAAGGGCTAAAGGAAAATATCAAAGAGTTGTCCCCTTTGTAGTCTTGGCGCTTAGTAAACCGAGTTAATCAGTGCGGATTCGATCGTCCAAGGAAGCCAGATAGCAAACAACAGCAGCCGCAGGCCTAACGAAGTGGCGTTTAAACCTTTGGGATTGTCTGGAAAGCGCTCAGCCATCGGAGAAGCGAGCGTGGAAGCAGAGGGAGAAGACATTTGGGAAGCGCTCGGTCACCCCAAGCGGCTAGCTTCCCAAGTCGTTGGCGTCGCCACTTTAGTAATCGAGCGCGACGCGGCAGATAAGGAGGGCCCGTCCCTTGGTCGCGAGCAGATCGGCGGAGAGAAAGTGTCGATCTAACACAGTCGGAGATTAACTGTTGGGCTTTTCTTTGCATTCGCGTACTTTTCTCCTGAAGAAGCAGTGGACAGAATTTGTGCTGTTCCCTTTCGCCCCGGAGGTGGGAAGGAAGCAAAGATAACAGAGGGAGAAAGAGTATAGGAGAGAAGAGGGAGAACGGATTGACGGAATAATTGTATTTGCGATTGTAATAGTGTAATTAATCATGGTTTTTATGCGGAGTTAATTAGGAGAAAATTAGATTTGATCCCGGTAGTGGCTTCTCGTGAATCTCGCCGATCTGCGGATATGATTTCCCCCAACCTTGTGCCCATTTAAGTGTTTTTCAACCACAGCAGCTTTAGGTACTCATCGAGGAAAGCGCTTTCGCCGATGGAGCCATAAACTGGAAAAAAGGTATGAGTGGACATTGAGTAAATTCTATTATTAATAAATAAAAACTTGAAACAAGGGAACTATCGCCGATCGGTGAGTGAGAGGGAGAAGGGCCCACTCGTGTTGAATTCGTAACATTACGGAGTCAGCAAGCAGATTAGCTTGCCAATTATTTTTAGGAATTTTATACATATATTTCATTTAGCAATTCTTTCAATGTGGGTGTTTATATCATGGTATTTGCGGTAATGGTAATGGTATTTGCGCTTTGCTTTCGCTGGCAAACTCCCCATGTAGGACGCCCAGGACAAAGAACATAACTAGCATAATAGCCGACGAGCAGATGCCGGAAACCCAAAGCGTGTGCTTCCCTTCGCTGAATAACAGCTAGCCTGGCAGGATTTATATACACAGACGTGCGTAGGTGACACGTTACATTTATGAATCATAGATATAGTATTATAACTAAAAATTGGCGCCCAACGTGGGGCCACACCTATTCAAGTGTGACACCATAAACACTGTGACATCCTTTTTTTCGTTTTTAAAACTTCCCGATTCAGCATAGACGGCATTGACCGAAATCGTTTCTCTGAAAGTGGTCATTGCTGAAGAATATCTTCTTTTCGCAACACCAAGTAGAGGGCTCATCAGACGATTCGGAAAACGGAAGCAGAAGTTTCGACTTTTCATCCGGCCACGTCTGAGGAGCATTTCGAAAAGTGCATCGATCTTAATAATACCCTACTTTTTCTGAGGCAGGAGTCTTAAACATGGTCTTTCGGGCGCATAGGACTGCAGAGGGAAGCTCGTTTATTTACGGAACACTGCCCACGGCTGAAGGACTGTGCAGAAGGCTTAGCCATTGCTGCTGATGAGCTTGTATTTGTATATAGAATTGTATTATAGAATTCCGTTGGCCACGAGTGAAATCAGAAGCAGCATGCTCATGTTAAGTGTAGAGTGCCGAGCCGAGATGTTTGGACGACAGCGGCGCGAATCAAAGCAGCAGCTGGCCACGGCTCGCGCATGCAGTTGTTGTTGGTTGATTAGACAGTGACAAGTGCAAGGCGTCTGCGCGCGTACACATTCTTTTCATTTTTCTTTTGTGCTTAGGAATTGCGGTCTCAATTAGCATTGGGTCCGTTTCGCATGGGGATTAGCTATGCGTAAGGCAAAATTTTTATGATTTTATTTTATCGAATCATCTTCTTTGTGTTCTATTCTTGTGGTTTACATTCCATGTGTGTTATTTGGTAGGGCTGTTGATTTGCTAGCTCTCTCGCTGTACAAGGGAAGCGAGACTTGAGAACAGCTGTGGCGGTTGCTGGGCCATTGACCCTAAGTTGGCAACGTAGGAAGCTATGAATTATAACACGATGAATCAGTTCTCTTTGCAATTTGAGTTCACGTACAATTACTTATTATTTTTGAATTTTTAGGTCATCTTAGGTTTGCTAGCATAAGTTAACTGACTTTTAACTAGAATACTTAATTTAGTTTTACTATTAACATATTTTTAACTTTGGTTTTGTCTGCGTTTGATAAGTAAGTGTTTAGGTTTCGTCGTGTAGTTTTTGTGGGATATATTTTTTGTCAGGAAGTTAGGAATTAAGATTTATTTTATTTTTTTACAATGGAGAAACCCGATAACGAGCCTGAACCGGCTCCGGCGGCAAAATGCCAGTTGTGTGGGAAAACTTTGGCATCGGCTCCTACATTGAAAACAAAGTGCAGCCAAGAGTTGAACAAAACTTGTATTGAGTCACATGTCACATGTCACATACTACCTGTCCCACATGCAAGACGCTATGCGTCGATAGAAGTATTCCTCATAATACCAGGTCCCAGGCCAAGCGAAACGAAGCAGCACAAACATTCCGATAGGGACTGAATAGTCAGTATTCAGCACAGTTTCTGAGCTACGACCGTCCAAGCAGTGCAGTCTCAGATCTGAGTCAGCGACCGGACAAAGTCGCTTATAGTTGGAAATTACGTTTTAATGGGACCCAAGAAGGATTGAGCATTGATAATTTTATCTATAGGGAAGAGGCTTTGACGCATCAGACTCTCGAGGGAAATTTTCCAGTTCTGTGCAGTAACGTCAGTCTGCTTTCTGACGGAAAGGCCAGAGATTTTTATTGGCGTTACCACAAGACTTCCGGATCGATGAGATGGGACCGGCTATGCCAAACCCTAAGAAAGAAGTTTAGGGATTCTCGAACCGACGAGGATATCAGAGAAGCGATAAGGGACAGGAATCAAAAAGAAAACGAAAATTTCGATTCCTTCCACGACGCCCTGATACAGCTGATGGATAATCTGGAAACTCCCATGTAAGAGAAAGCGATTGTGGAAACTTTACGGCGTAATTTGCGACCTGAAATTAGTCATGAGCTCCTGAATGTCCAAATCGACTCCGTAGAACGTTTGAGAGAAGTCTGTCGTAGAAGGGAGGGTTTTCTCGACGACGTTGGGCGGAGTCATATGTACCAGAAATTGATTCCTTTCCGGAAACTGGTCGCGGAATTGGTAGAGGAAGCACAATTAGAGGAGGCCTCTGAATTCTCGGACGTAGAGGAAGAGGACGAGGTGGCAGCCATGGCACTGATTTGCTGGAACTGCCGAAAGGAGGGGCATCGCTACCACGATTGCGATAGCAAAAGGAACATTTTTTGCTTTGGGTGCGGAGTACCTAATAAATATAAGCCGCCGTGTAGCAAATGCCAAAAAAACGGCAAAGTGAACACCCAGCCTCGCCAGCCGGTCAGTGTTCAGCGCAAGCAGTCGAGTGCAGAGGCGAAATCCCAGTAGGGATACATAAAACTACCACCCAGCTTTCGTCTGAGAAATCAGAATCCGACATACACCAAGCTTTAGTCTGGCTACAACTAGTCCATGCCAGATCACATTTGCTTTTCACCAACGACCAACCCAGTAATAAGTACCTCACAAGGAGTGCAAGAAGGATGAGAGCGTTCCGGCAGGCGGCGACAGCGATAAATTGCATTCGTTACAAGCAGAAGGACAAGCGTCCATATGCGGAAGTTCGCCTTTTGGATCAAACGGTCCTTGGTCTATTGGACCCCGGAGCAGCTATGAGTGTGATAGGCGGAAAGTTAGCAGAACGCGTAATCCAAATCCGTTACCACAAATTGATGGGATTCTAGGACGTCTTCCCAAGGCATTGTTTATTTCGAGCCTGGATCTTAAGGATGCCTATTGGCAAGTTCCCTTAGAGCCGAGCTCACGCGATAAAACAGCTTTCACGGTTCCGGGGTCTCACTAATGCTTCGCAGACCATTCCGGCCAGTTTAAGAAATGAAGTTTTTGTGTACCTGGACGACCTCTTGATTGTGTCGGACAGCTTTGAGTCACATCGGAGGGTGTTGAGTGAGGTGGCAAGTTACATAAAAGCGGCAGGGTAAACGCTGAATGTGGAGAAAAGCAAGTTTTGCATGAAGTCAATGCGGTATTTGGGCATATCGTAGGCGAAGGGGTGATTCGTACAGATCCGGATAAAATTTCGGCCATGTCCGATTTTCCTTTGCCAAAATCCTTAAAGTCGCTGCGTCGTTTCCTAGGTATGGTAGGCTGGTACAGGAAGTTTATAAGCAACTTCGCATCGGTAGCCGCGCCTCTCACGGACTTGCTCAAACCCAGACAGAAATTTTCAATGACTCCAGAGGGTCAGCAGGCCTTTTAAAAGTTGAAGGAGATGCTTTGCTCAGCGCCAGTTTTGCGTAGTCCTGATTTTAGCAAACCAATCTATGTTCACTGCGACGCTAGGAAGACAGGCGTTGGGGGAGTGCTGGTACAAAAGTCGCCGGAAGGGGACGAATATCCGATTGCGTTTGTATCGAAAAAACTCAACAAAGCCCAAAAGAATTATTCGGTCACCGAACAAGAATGTCTGTCCGCAATAGTTTGCATAAATAGGTTCAGAGCTTACATCGAGGTGCATGAATTTATGCAAGAAGGAGTGGGCCAGCTGGCCTATTGAGGGGGCAGCAGGGATAAGCAACAACAGTAATAACAGCAGCAGAGGGACAGCTGATGAGCAGCAACAGCAGTAGTAACAGCAGCAGATCAACAGCGGACAGAGAAGAAGAGGAACCGAGCGAAGCAGTAAAAAGGAGAGAACAGCAGCATACAGACGCGACTCAAGCAGCAGCAGAAAAATCAGCAGAAATAAGCCGTAACATTAAGAACTTTTGTAAGCACACATACCAGGCCACCGCGATAATAATATGATTAAACAATACTCTAAATAATATCTTACATTTGGGGGCTCAACCAGTCGCGTACTGCCTGTGTAAAGTGGAAAAAATAAAAAATTGTGTGTCTCATGTCTCAAAAGCCGGCGGCAGACGAAGCGAGACGGAAAAGCAAAAATTCGGTGCAAAAAAACTGCGCATTAGACTCTCAGAAGCCGCAAGCAGAGGAAGCGAGACAGCGAGTGGGTGTAAAGAAGAACCGAGAAAAAAGGGTTGTTTCAAGCCGGCTGACCACAGGAGTATTGCGCAGTAGAATTATAATGGAAAATACAAGTGGACCACCAGCCGGGAATATGCCGCAAAACGAAGGCCCAAGTGGGTCAGAAGCAAACAGGATCAATCGCCAGCAAAACGCGAACGAGGAAGCGATGAGGTCAACACTCCTAGAAGAAAACACACAGACGCTCCAACAGCTGGTTCAACTGCTCTCGATGAAAATAAATGCTGATGAAATAGACAAGAAAAATGATGCAAGGCTGGTAGTGGAAAATTTTGCCAAAATTATTCTAGAATTCAACGGAGAAAATATTTCGGTACAGCAGTGGTTTATTAACTTCGAGCTAAACGCTGAAGCATACGGACTAAATGACAAACAAAAATACGTGCAAGCCCGAGCAAAAATGACAGGTACAGCCGCTCTTTTTCTCGAGTCCACAGCAGTGTATGAGTACGGCGAATTGCGTCACCAACTTTTACAGGAGTTCGATTGTGAGCGTTTATGCAGTGCGCAAATTCACAATCAATTGTCTATGCGAGTGCAGATTGCCGGCGAAAGTTTTAACGAATATTTACTAAAGATGAAACGCATTGCTGCACGTGGGACAACAGACACGGAGTCGGTGATTCGATACATTGTCGACGGACTGAATTTAAAAACGGATTATAAGTACACCTTATATGGATACAGCTCATACAAGCAGCTGCGAGAGAAGTACGAAATCTACGAAAGAACGCTCGCGGTTGATGGGGGTTTTGCCCCGAAACAAAAAGACTCACAGCCGTTCGGAAAGAAGTCCAATTTCACCAAATATGAAAGGAAGCAACACTGCTACAATTGTGGATCCCAGGAGCATCTACGCAAGGATTGCCGAGCTGCATTAAAGTGTTTCCGCTGCAATCAGACTGGAGACATGTCTTAGGATTGCCCGAGTGCCGCTGCCGTAAACGTTGCATACAAGGAAAAACGCCTGAAGTCTCTAAAAATTAACGACGTGCAAGTCAAGGGGCTCATAGACACCGGTGCAGATGTTTCCCTATTAAAGATGTCAGTGTTCGGCAAAATTAGTGGTATCCATCTGCAAGCCAGTTCGTCAACTTTGAGGGGACTTGGAAACAACATCACACGCTCCGCTGGGCAGTTTACGACAGAAGTGGAGATCGACGGAATGCGATTGGCACACAAATTCCTTGTGGTGGCCGATCATGCCGTCGGAGGCGAATTGTTGCTTGGACACGACTTTTTATATACAAGTTCACAATGACATCAACGCCAGGAGGATATAAGTTTTCTGCCCTGCCGGGGGAGGAAACTGAGGACACCAAACAGATAAGTATTTACAACGTGGTCGAAGCAAATACTGACATAAACATTCAATCGCAGTTCAGAGATGCCGTCCAATCAATGATTCAGGACTTTACCGAAAAGAAGCAGACTGCAGTGTGCCCGATCATGCTGAAGATCGTACCGGACGAGAAAATAGCGCCGTTTCGACATTCGCCAATTCGAGTGGCCATCAGCGAAGCCGACGTTGTCAAACAGAAGATCGATGAATGGGCCAACGCTGGGATAATACGACGCTCATCATCAAATTTCGCCAGTCGGACTGTAATTGTCAAGAAAAAGGATGGGAGCAGCCGGGTCTGCGTGGACTATCGTCAGTTGAACAAGATGGTCTTGAAAGATTGCTTTCCCGTTCCAATCGTTGAAGAGGTGCTGGAAAAACTGGAAAATGCTAAGGTGTTCACCATCATGGACTTAGAAAATGGGTTTTTCCACGTTCCTGTGGAAGAAAGCAGCAAAAAATATACGGCGTTCAGTTTTCATCCGTTTTATAAGTTTTGTATTTCAAAACCTTATAAATGAAAACATTCTTGACCTGTACATGGACGATATCGTTATACACGCTGAAACCGCCGACGAATGCCTGGGAAAGCTGAAGAAGGTTTTTGATGCTGCAGCTGAATACGGGCTGAAGATGAAGTGGAAGAAGTGCCGATTTCTGCAGTCGACCATTACATTTTTGGGTCATCAAGTTGGAGGAGGTGAAATCAAGCCTGGATTGGAGAAAACCAAAACCGTCAGCAAGTTCCCAATGCCGAAAAACATAAAGGCTGTGCAGTCGTTTTTAGGATTAACTGGGTTTTTCTGTAAATTCATAAGAAACTATTCGCTAATCGCCAAACCACTGACCAATCTGCTGCGAAAAGATGTCCCATTTAAAATGAGTCTGGAGGAGCAGCAGGCGTTCGCTACATTAAAGGAAGCATTGCTGAAAGAGCCGGTCTTGAAACTTTATCGCAGGAATGCAAAAACCGAGATACACACTTACGTCAAAGGACGGGTTTGCAGCGGCGTTGTTACAATGGCACGAAGGACAATTGCATCCGATCTTATTCTGGAGTAAGAAAACCTCGGAGTCTGAAGCACGACAGCATAGCTATATACAGGAAGCCAAAGCAATTTTCCTAGCGTGCAAAAAATTTCGTCAGTACATACTTGGAACCAACTTTAAGCAAGAAGGACGTTCCGCGGGAGGTAGCCCAATGGGTCCTGTACTTGCAGGACTACGACTTTGAAGTGGAACACAGACCAGGAGAACGGCTGAAGCATGTGGATTGCCTGAGTAGGTACCCAATTGATGTCATGATGGTATCTTCGGAAGTCACAGCAAGAATTAAGAAAGCCCAGCAAGAGGATACGATGATCAAAGCAGTTTCCGAAATTTTGAAAAGTAAACCATATGACAACTTTAAGTTGAAAGCTGGTCTCGTATACAAAGTGGTGCAAGGCACGGACTTGCTGGCAATACCAAAGTCATTAGAAACAGAAATAATAACCGACGCTCACAACGCAAGGACACTTTGCCGCTCAAAAAACAATGCATACCGTACAGCAGAGCTATTGGATTCCACATCTGGAAGGAAAAGTAATGCAGATCATAGGAAACTGTATGAAATGTATAATCTACAACAAAAAGCTTGGCAAAAAAGAGGGATTTCTGCATCAAATCGACAAAGGATCACAGCCGCTGTATACTACACACGTGGATCACCTTGGGCCTATGGATGCTCCTTCAAAGCAGTACAAGTACATCTTCGCAATGGTTGATAGCTTCAGTAAGTTCGTATGGATGTATCCCACAAAAACAACAGGAGCAGACGAAGTTCTCAAGAAGTTAAGGGAGTGGTCTGATGTATTTGGTAATCCGGCACGCATAGTAAACGATCGTGGAGCAGCATTTACATCTTCAAGCTTTGAGGAGTTTGTCAAGGAAAAGAACATCGAACACATATGGAGCACCACAGGGGTACCAAGAGGAAACGGACAAATTGAACGCGTAAACCGATCTATTCTGAGCATCATTTCCAAATTGTCGTCGGAGGAACCTGGAAGATGGTATAAGTTGGTACCGTGAGTTCAGAGGGCTATTAACAGCACTGTTCATGTGTCTACAAAGCGTTGTCCATTTGAGCTGATGATCGGGGTAAAAATGCGTTGTGGACCGGATAGCGACATACTTCAGCTAATAGAAAACGAGATGGTTGATAATTTTGAAGACGAGAGACAAAAGATGCGACAAGAAGCAAAAGAAAATATTCAGCAGGCTCAGGACAGATACAAGGAACAATTCGATAAAAAGCGGAAATGCGAATTCGGATACAAGGTCGGAGATCTCGTAGCCATACGTAGAACACAATTTGTAACCGGAAGAAAGATGGCCAGCGAATTCTTAGGACCATACAAAATAACCAACGTGAAACGAGGCGGACGGTATAATGTTCGGAAGGCAGCAGACGTCGAAGGACCAAGCAATACGACCACAAGCAATGATAACATGAAACTATGGAGCTTTTCTGTAGAAAACGAGGACGCATGGTCATCCGGGACTGATGACTAATCAGGATGATCAGGATAAGCAACAGCAGTAATAACAGCAGCAGAGGAACAGCTGATGAGTAGTAACAACAGCAGCAACAGCAGTAGTAACAGCAGCGGACAGAGAAGAAGAGGAACCGAGCGAAGCAGTGAAAAGGAGAGAACAGCAGCATACGGACGCGACTCAAGCAGCAGCAGAAAAATCAGCAGAAATAAGCCGTAACATTAAGAACTTTTGTAAGCACACATACCAGGCCACCGCGATAATAATACGAATAAACAATACTCTAAATAATATCTTACATTTACTGTGATCACTGATCATGCCTCTTTAAAATGGCTCATGTCACAAACTGACTTACACTCACGTCTAGCCCGATGGGCATTAAAGCTGCAGAGTTTCTCGTTTAAAATCGAGCATCGTAGCGGCAGGCTTAATATGGTTCCGGATGCTCTTTCTCGCGTAAATGAGGAGGAAGTGGCGACTCTAGACGCGAGCAATGGGTTGTTGGTGGATTTTGAATCGTCAGAATTCAAGGCAGAAGATTACGTGGAGATCGTAGAAAGGGTTAGGGCCAATATTGATAAGTTGCCAGATCTCAAAATTGTAGATAACTTGTTGTATCGTAGGTCAGATCACGCAACAGGAGAGGTGCTACATGATGTGTTCATTTGGAAACTCTGGATTCCTCAAGGGTTAGTGGTTGACGTTTTGCGTAATACGCACGACAATCCACTGGCTTCCCATGGAGGCATTCACAAAACCCTAGAAAGGATACGGCGGTATTATTACTGGCCTGGTTTGGTTGTCGATGTGAAGAAGTATATCCAGGCTTGTGATGTCTGCAAGACCACCAAGGCCCCCAATACAATCCAGAGACCGAAGATTGGAATTGCGCCCGAATCACAGCGTTTCTTCCAGAAATTATATGTAGATTTCCTGGGGCCATATCCCCGTTCAAGAAGTGGACACATAGGCAGCTTTATCGTCTTCGATCACTATTCTAAATATGTGTTTCTGAAGGCAGTGAAGAAGTTGACCGCGGACGTGGTAGTCATATACATGCAGGAAGATCTTTTTCATGCTTTCGGGGTTCCGGAGACCATAGTATCCGACAATGGTACACAATTTAAGTCGGAGGCATTCCAAAAGCTACTCCGGGAATATAAAGTTTCGCACACACTCACGGCCCTGTACGCACCCCAAGCTAATGCTTCCGAACGTGTAAATCGCTCGATTGCAGCAATCCGATCTTATGTACGCGAGGATCAGAAGGACTGGGACGAGCACCTCAGCAGTATTTGCTGCGCATTGCGTTCGGCGGTGCATGCGAGTCTGAATGCAACTCCTTATTATATGGTGTTCGGACAGCATTTCATCACCTCCGGGGCAACATACAAGCTTCTGAGAGCATTGCGGTTGGTGGACGACAGGTCAGCAGTTTTCTCTCGGGAGGATTCATTAGACTTGGTTCGAAGCAAGGCTCTAGAAGTCATGAAAAAACAAAATGATAAGAACGAACGGCAGTATAACTTACGTTCGAGAGACATTTCCTACGATGTCGGCCAGGAGGTGTTCCGAAGAAATTTCAGGCAGAGCAATTTTCAATCAGGGTACAGTGCGAAGTTGGCCTTTCTGATGGCCAAGGTCAAAAAGAAGATAGGGCAGGCCTACTATGAGTTAGAGGATTTGCAGGGTCGTTCCGTAGGACGGTTTCACGCGAAAGATCTTCGTCAGTAAACCAACAGCTTCAAGCTGTCCTGCTATCATTCTTGGGAGTGTGACCCCCAAGCCTGATCTTTTGGAGGGGCTTTTGTAGCGCTTGTAGCAGGAAATTCGGAGTTTTTTTTTTGCACCATCTGGTGCTCATAGTGGCAGGCGAACGATGGGTCGAGGGAAAACCAAAAAGGCGTTAACAGGTCGAAACGTCAGGCTATCTCGGTTAAAAATGCATCCAGGGACCTGTTAGAGGATTTGCCGCCAGAACGTTGGCGTCCCTATTGGCTATTCCCTCGTGAAAGTCAATTGAGTCGGTTGCGCATCGGTCCGACGAAAAGGAAAAAGAAAGAATTTAATGAAAGAAAATCTCTAGGAAATCTAAATATCTAAATCCAATATTCGACTGCGAGTTTCTTTGTTGAAGGCGAGTGGTCGTCAGAAGCCGTATAGCGCTGAGTCCGATTGGGGTAAGTGCTGCGGGAAAAGAAGAGAAGGGCTAACGGAAAATATCAAAGAGTTGTCCCATTTTTAGTCTTGGCGCTTAGTAAACCGAGTTAACCAGTGCGGATTCGATCGTCCAAGGAAGCCAGCCAGCAAACAACAGCAGCCGCAGGCCTAACGAAGTGGTGTTTAAACCTTTGGGATTGTCTGGAAAGCGCTCAGTCATCGGAGAAGCGAGCGTGGAAGCAGAGGGAGAAGACATTTGGGAAGCGCTCGGTCACCCCAAGCGGCTAGCTTCCCAAGTCGTTGGCGTCGCCACTTTAGTAATCGAGCGCGACGCGGCAGATAAGGAGGGCCCGTCCCTTGGTCGCGAGCAGATCGGCGGAGAGAAAGGGTCGATCTAACACACTCTGAGATTAACTGTTGGCCTTTTCTTTGCATTCGCGTACTTTTCTCCTGCAGAAGCAGTTGACAGAATTTGTGCTGTTCCCTTTCGCCCCGGAGGTGGGAAGGAAGCAAAGATAACAGAGGGAGAAAGAGAATAGGAGAGAAGAGGGAGAACAAATTGACGGAATAATCACTCCAATAGCCGACGAGCAGATGCCGAAAACCCAAAGCGTGTGCTTCCCTTCGCTGAATAACAGCTAGCCTGTCAGGATTTATATACAGAGACGTGCGTAGGCGACACGTTACAACTGGAACAGCTCCTTCAATTTCTTCGCATTTTCATCCGGCTCCGTGCCTTGTCCCATGCCTACCGTCTCCTCGTTGTATAGGGCCTTTGGCAGCCGGGGTTCCCTTCCTTGCAACACCAACGCCGGTGAATATACCGTTGTACCTGACACTCCCGAATTCATGGCCAGCATTAGCTTTGATCACCCTTGGTGAGCTTGGCTATCATGGTCTTTACCGTTCTGTTCGTTCGCTCCGTCGGATTCTCATGCGGCGTATATGGCGCCGTAAGCTGGTGGCGATCTCCTAGCTGCTCCAGGAATCTTTTAAATGTCCTGCTTGTTGCACCCCATTGTCCGTAATGAAGACTTTGGGCGCCCCAAAACGGGCTATTATGCGCTCCCGACAGGCCTGTATTAATGCCTCGGCTGTGGCCTTCTTCAGTGGCCCAAATCGGTCCATTTTGAGAATCGATCCACTAGTACCAACATCGTCGAGTTCCCATGCTTTGACCTCGGCACGGGACCCACAAAGTCAGCGCATACCGTTGCCCACGGTTCTTCCGGCACCTTTGTCAACATTTCCCCTGCTGCTTGTAGCTGGCTTGGCTTAAAACGAAGACATAGTTCACACTTCCGCACGTAGGCCCTAACGGCCCTGTACATTCCTGTCCAGTAATATCTTGCCGCCACCCGTGCCGTGGTTCTCCTCCCGCCGGCGCGGCCTGCTTCCGGGTTATCGTGACTTTCCGTTAAAACCCTTTCCCGTTCATCTTTCGGCACACATAGTTTCCACGAGGCGACCTCTTCGCTCCCAGCCCGGTGAGTAATGTGCCGATACAAGTTTCCCCCCTTCCCACATAGTCGGGGTACTTTGGGGATTCCTTTCTGATCTTTTCTACCATGCCCTCTAACTACTTGCAGGGCGGCTCGTTCTTTATTGATTTCGCGTTTACTTGACGAAAGTCCACGCACAGTTTCCACTTGCCATTTTTCTTCTTCTTTGGGGTTCTTCGGGTAATATCTTTGCTTAACCGGTTGCGGGTCACTCATGGTGATTGTGTACACCGCCACATTAGACACCCCACTCGATTTTGGAAAACGCCTCCAACTCTCGGGCTAGGAATTCCTCCACTGGCTCTTCCGTCGCCCCCTCATCCTGCCTCATGCCCGCGGACACCTCTCTGGCGTCCACTCTTAAGGTCTCCTCGTTTCCGATCTTGGGCAGGGATCACCACCCTGTGCCCTGCACAGGTCACCACTGCCCCGACCGCGCGGAGGAAATCCCATCCTAAAACCAACTCATCTATCACCCCAGGCACCAGTAACACCATTGGGATCTCCTTGTTCCCAAAGCATAATTCCGTTGGTAGCTCCTGTATCCACCGTGGCTTGCAGCTCCATGCCCGCGACCTCCACTACTGCGGATAACTGCTCTTCCTCGCTGCCGACTAGGCTTGAGGGACCGTTTCTTGCGACCCTGGTACGGCCCTCCGCGGCGTGGGTCGCGGGGTGTTTCCCGTCTTCCGGCAGCACTGCCATGCCGAGATGCCCACTTTTACGCATCTCCAGCAATAGGTGAGGTGTGGGGCGTTGCACTCCCGGCTCCAATGATCCGCGCCCCCACAGCTCCGGCACGCCAGGGCCGGATTCTTGACATATCCCTTCTCGATATTGCCGTTGGTCGGTGTCGGCATAAGGACATGCGCTCCCCTTCCCTCTCGTGCTGCTCCGTCCAGCGGGCCGTCTTTGCACCGTCGACATGCCGTCGTCTCGGCCGGCTTGTGGAAGGGATTCGCTAACCGGGCTTTCACGGTTGGATTCTCCCGTTGGAACTCTAGGCGGTCCCTCTCCAACGCCTCGAACTCGTCTGCCAATTCCAACATGGTGTCGAGATCCCTGCACCTGTGTGGCCTCATATACGCTCTCAGATCGGGCATGCTATTCTCACGGATCAGCTCCGTTTGCTCCTCCTGGGGACATTTCAGGGGTCTCATAAGTGTCTGCATTTCCACCATATATTCTTTGAAGGGCTCGCCCCATTTCCTGGAGTAACTTCTCAAAATATTCCCATGGCAGAAAGTAAGCCTGGAAGCTGGACGAGAACTCTTTCCACGTTCTCCACTGTCGGTTGTTCGCCACAAACCACATCAGTGCCCGGACCTGTCCGGCCGATACTCCCATACCACAATCAGGTCAGCCCACTCTGACTCATTCTCGTATTCCCTCATCCACTCCTTGAATGTTCTTCTCATCTCCTCCACTGTGCCCTCCAGCCGCACGCCGAAGGCGTGGCCGCATTGGACAAGCTCCTCCTTTCTCAACCGGTGGATCCATTGTCCCTTCCCCATTCTCTCGTCTATTTTTCTCCTCCCTTTGTCCTACTATTTGTCGTTGTAGGCCCCACGTTGGGCGCCAGTTGTAACGAACCTGCTTTTTGGTTCGCTTGAGTTTGCTGGGCTCGCTCAGCGGTCGGCAGATTCGTCACAACGCATTTTTATTGTTGCCCCCAACGACAAATGATAAGACCTTACTTTTCTTTAATCGAATTTCGCTTTATTCGTAATTATATTAGGACTTAGGGCTAGATGTTACAATTTCACTTATCTACGGATCTCCACCACGCGTGGGCTCTCGTCGGGTGTGGCAGCGTTGAGGCTATTTGTGATTGGGGCAATTTGACCTCCGCTATTGCTTTGGCCCGCCACTCAAATCCGCACTCTACGTATCGCACTCCCCTCTTAGCTTCCGCCGGCAAATGTGGATCACCTCTTAACTTAGAATCACTCTGGGGCAGGCGGGGCCTGTCTTCCTGTTGCTATTCACTTCACTGCACTTCTTCGAACCGTACCGGGTATCACTCTTACGTTTCGGTGGGGTTTCAACGTGCGCGCGCAATCACTTATCCACGGAAAAGAGACCGCTTCGTCGCCGCAGCCTCCTTTTATAGCCCCTTGACGGGCCCCGGCTCGGCGTCGGTAGTTTTCCATCGCCGTCTCCTGGTTTCCACGGCCTTCGTAACGGGGCCTGGCCGGTGGCGTCATCCCATGCCCTTATTTGGTCATGCGTCGGATCACTGCCGGCCCGATCCCGCCGTCTCCTCTGCCTCTCGCGTGCCTCTCTCTCCGAGAGCGGGACACTTCTCCTCTCGGGGCCCTTGGCCTCTTCGCCGCATCCGGATATCCGTGGGTATCTGGACTGACCTTCGCCTTATCCGCCCAGCCATCAGACTTTATCCGACCGTCCCACCGCCTTTATACGGCTGTGCTTTGGTCGAATTCGGCCTGTGGGAACCGCGGTTCCTCACAGAACTCATAAATAATTGCCATATCTGTAAAACCACGAAGCATCCAAATCAACCCTTAAAGCCACCAATGGGAAATACGGGATTACCTTCTCGATTCTTTCCAAAAATTATTTGTAGACTTTTTAGGACGTTATCCGAGAAGCAAGTCAGGAAATATTGGCATCTTTGTCGTGTTAGACCATCTGTCAAAATTTCCATTTTTGAAGCCCGTACGAAAATTTACAGCAGATTCCATAAAACGCTTCCTGGAAGAAGACCTCTTTCACTGTTTCGGGGTCCCCGAAACCATCGTAAGCGATAATGGGGTCCAATTTAAATCTCACACTTTTAACTCCCTGCTTGACAAATATAATATCTCTCATGTCTATACTGCCTTTTATTCTCCTCAAGCCAATGCTTCGGAGAGAGTAAATAGATCCGTTCTGGCTGCCATCAAAAGTTATGTTGACCCGGATCAACGTAATTGGGATGAGAAATTAAGCAGCATTTGCTGTGCACTTCTGTCTTTGGTCTTTTCGGGCTTGCTTTTGGACAGCTTTTAACACGCTTAACTAAGCTTTTAACACGCCATCTACTGGGTGCGCTTCGTCACCGTGGGCTGCCCATATTATTTCGTTTGGCTGACGTTTTAATCGGCCTCTTCCTCCCACTGTCATTTTGACAAATCGAAAAGAAAAAGGAAAGAACGAGGGGATGAGGCCTTGATTTTCGGGAGAAGCAGCTCGCTCTCTCCTCGTGGTATCCGAACAGTACGGACGTACTTATCCAGCTCAAAAAAAAAAAATTTAATAAAAGTTAAAAATCAAATAAAAGTTCTTAGGAGATCAGCACGATCCGCCGGCCTTTCGAAAGCAAGACCCCATCCACCCAGAAGAGAAACCAATCCCCGATCCACTGTGCAGAGGATGGTGCGAATTTTCTGACGATCGCCCCAAAGCAGGCCACCGTAGAGTTGGGAAGCTCCACCCAACGCCCCAACGCCCTCCACCAACGCGGTCCACCGTAGCGTTGGGAAGCACCACCTAAAGCCCCAACGCCATCCACCACAGCGAGTTCCCGAGCTTCAGCGCCGACAGAGAGCGGGCCCTCAGCCGTTTCCGAGCTTTAGCGCCGGCAGCAGCGAGCTCTTCGCGGCCCCAACGCGAGCCGTCGCGACCGAGAGTGGGCCATCCAGCCACCGGGCCAAGAGCCCTAAACAAGCCCTAATGACAAGGAATAACCTGACTCGTCCAAGGAAAAAGAGACCCTGACACGAATTTTTTTTTGTCACCGTGCTTCGCCCTAACGTAAAAGTCAGATCATGACATGTGAAGGTTAAATGTATTAAATAAACCCCAACGGAACGGGCAGAACTCGTATGAACCTCTTGTGGCCCATTGTGCATTTACTCCCAAAGAACATATGGGCGCTTGTTAGGCCGTTGACCCCTTTGTGCCCGTGAAACGAAACCAGCTGCTTGGAGCTTTTTCCGTGCGCCCACACCTTGGTCTATGTATCAAGACCTACCCCAACGAATCTGAATAAATGAATAAATATTGAATAAAGAATAATATATAGAAGTTAAATATGGAATAATTTGATTTATGAACTATATATGCCCAAAAAAAAGTCCCTAAACAAAAAGAAAAAGAAAAGAAGATCAAGATAATCTGGTGTTAGCCGTGGTCATGCGTGTCGATGTGTGTGTGCTCTCTCTCTAAAACTTACAGGTATTCCCCTCGCCGAAATATCTTTTGGACGTGGCCGGAACATGAAAGTACGTAACTGAACGAACTCCCAGTTATCGTTTATAACCTTTTAACATAAAGAGAGAAAAAACCATACATGAGCCCGGGCGGCCGTATTCCTTGATTTTTCCCTAAATTATGTTGGAGCTTTTTTTTGTTGTAAAGAGGCCTTAAGTCCCCGAAGAGCTCAAGAGCTTTGGAAACTTTAAGCTTTAGCGCAGATCAGCGGCAGCAGGTGCTTCACACCTATGCGACGGTGATTAGTTACCCTTACTTTTGCATTAATACGAAAATAACGAAAATGAAGAAATCTTAAATTACAAAAGTTCCTAGTTAAATATTCATGAAATTATTCCCAGTACCCTACCATCTGTTTTTGAGATCATATATTTTATTCCTATTATTTAAAATTATTATTCCTGTAGTTTTAATTCACTTATTGCCCTAGCTTATACTCAACCCATAACTATATATAATTTTTTTCTACCCATGTATTTAGCTTTAGGCCCTATCGTTAAAAATAAATATTGTTAATGATTTGGAAATGATTTGTTAGAAGATTTTTGTTTAGGAGCCATGCAGGGATCGATGAGGGAGAGTGGAGTATGACCCCCGGCGAGAAAAGGGATCATCCATAAGCCATATTTTCTTCGGAATTAGGATGATCAAGGTTGGGAGGGCCATGGCTGTTGCATCCAACACCAGCACAGCTACCCGTCGGTTCGGAGATGCATGGCGGAAGCCCACTTCCCTTTCCCCTTAATTCCTTTGTCCCTTCTAGTTCCCCCAGCCTCCTCATCCTCCTTCCCCAACCCCCTAACACTAGTCATACGGTCATACGCAGGGTATTGCACGCGAACAAAAATAATAAGATAAGGCATCGACGCGAGCACGTATAGGAAAGGACCAGTATAGGAACCCCCCCATACTACCGATCATACAGCCGGAGCCAGCGCGTGCACCAGTCCTGCCCGATACACCCCCGACCAGCTCGAGTGGCACCGCCACACACAACAATCGTTGTATGTGATATGCTACATTTATCTTATTTTGGCGCCCAACGTGGGGCCCGATCCGGCTTGCCCCATTTAAAGAAATAACTTGGTCAAAAGTAACACCTGACTTTTATCCTTGCTAGACCGTTTTTTTTTTGTGGTTTTTTTTTGCGCGTCTTTCCTTTGCAACTTCTCCAGTGGATACTGTTGATCCGTGTAAGCTCATCATGGCCTACAGGGCCTAGTATCGTGCAGGGTATATTGGCGTGCAGTAGGTCCGATACACTGGAAGTGTTATAACTTATATTGGGTATAACTCCGTGGGTCGAGCTTAGCCTATCAACTAGTTGAAGATTGTTATAGGAGCTAAGCGAGAACACTACTGCAGGAAAGGAGAGAGCATTCCAAATCGTTTAGGATGAAATTCTACGAAGATTGCCCCTAATTAACTGGGTTTTGGATGTCCCGAGGAACCCCTGAGAAGATTACTGAGGTTGCAAGCCTCGGTAAGCCTAGGTGACATCGGACTCCCATACTACCTGATGATTAGTGGAACTAATCCAGCACCTTCATCAGCCCCAATACTTCTGATCTGACCTTTTAGATTTCGCTGGATGAGGGTTTATTTATCCTGCCACGGACCTAACTCGTGAGGCAGATTTCAGTTATAAGTAGATTACCCCATTCCTGTCCTTTCCCTACCCGAAAACCATGCAATCCGCTTTACTCTATTCTTACCCAAAAAACGATTGCATGGCTCCTAAACTGTTTTGATATCTACATATATCTATATCTATTGACTGTGACTTTTTTTGTATTATTTTTTTTTGCATTTGCTATATATATATATCTAATATATTCATACTTGGTGGTGCCCAAACCGAAATGGTGGTGTCTCGTAGTACGGAGAATTTAGCCCTCTCAGAAGACACGGGGAAACATTGCCAAATTTGCTCCGAAGTAATCGTTTACCAGGTACAACTATTGTCGGCCAGTTGTGGGCACACCTTCCACAGAGTGTGCTTCACCGCTAAAAGTGGTAACAAACGGAAGTGTCCCACTTGTCAGCAAGACCTGAACATCACATCGGCCTCAGCTGAGAATCTTAGTCCCGTTGGTCCGTCTACGTCTAGAGCACGAATGCCATCTATTACGCAGTCCCTTCTGACTAGAAGTCAAAGCAAAAGAGTTGAAGCGTTAAGCCCTCTTGAGATGGCTAACTCAGAGAATGCCAACAGGTCTCCAATCTCCGTCGACCCTCAACAGAATCAGGCCACTATGGCGGAAACTATACAGCAGTCCATAGTGGACGCGATTAGAGTAGCTATGGTAGAGCAAACCCGAATTTTGGCGACCAGCATGGCTGATCAAACTAACCGGCTAGTTCGAGCCATTTCCGATGGACTTCAAAGTACGGCATCTGTAGCAGCTGTAGCTGTAGCTGTAATCAATCGGGAAATAGTTCGTCACCCTCGAATTTGGGGCAAACCCGTCATGTTGGCTCAGGAGTTTCCACAGGTTCCTCCGCTTCATCCCTTCGGGCAGATCGTGTTAGCCAGATAATGTCTAATTGGAAACTGCGGCTTACGGGAAAGGCTGGTATGTCGATTGAGGACTTCATTTACCGTATTGAAGCACTTACAAAGCAAACTTTGGACGTTAACTTTGAAATAACAGCTCGATACGCCAGTAACCTCTGAAATTTTAGAATAGTTTTTCTAAATAACAATACCGAAATTTCTTGGGTGACTGCAATTTTTTATTTTAATACGACGAAAGAAAAGGGGTGCGTGCGTTCGATTTCATGGATTTTTCTCGACTTCTTTCATATATTAAAACAATTTCTTCTATGCCTACCTTACCTACGGTGGCAAAGCGGGGCGAATTCGCCAAGAGCGAGAGAGCGAGCTTTTATTGCGCTCCCGCTTTGCCCTAGCCTAACTTACACTAGACTTCATGAAATACTATCCTAATAACAATTATTATTATTCAAATGGCGCTACACCGGCCCCGTTGAAGGCCTGGAAGGCTTCAAACCATTGTCAGAAGCGCCAATTTGTGTATCGGCCTCCTGAACGTGGCTCCGCTGCTCGTCCTTAGCTCGACCACTCTGACCCTTCCGTCCTGCCCGGCGGTTGTTCCGACCACCCTTCCGAGGAGCCACTGTTGGGGGGGCAGGTTGTCCTCGGCGACGATTACTAGGTCGCCTTCCTTTATGTTTGGCTCCTCCTGGTGCCACTTGCATCTTATTTGTAATCCCAGCACATACTCCCGGGACCATCGCTGCCAGAAGATTTGCCTGGCTGACGAGACAAGCCGCCATCGCTTTAAGCAGCTCAGACCCTCCTGGTCCGGGGTCCTGGGTGCTGGGGGTGCGATGAGCGGCCCGCCTGTCAGCAGGTGCCCGGGAGTCAGCGCGTCTCCGTCGCTTGGGTCTGGGCTTAGGGGTCCTAGCGGGCGCGAGTTGAGTACCGCCTCGATCCCGACCAGCACGGTCTCCAGCTCCTCTGCGGTGAGGAGAGCGCTTCCGACTGCCCGTAGGAGTAGGCCCTGGGCAGACTTCACACCGGCCTCCCAAAGTCCGCCCATGTGCGGTGCTCGAGGCGGTATGAAGGCAAACTCGCACCCGCTTCTTGACGCAAATTCGCGTATCGCGTCCGCTTCCGCCTCTATCTTCCTCCGCAGTTCGCTGAAGTGGCGACTTGCTCCGACGAAATTTGTCGCGTTGTCGCAGTTCACGCGTTGCGGACATCCTTGACGACCGACGAACCTTTGGAATGCCAACAAGAAGGAATTAGTCGTCAAATCGGAGACAATTTCTAAATGAACCGCCTTGGACGCAAAACAGACAAATAACGCTATGTAGGACTTATAAGGGGGCCTTCCACGAATTGTCAGAGTCGTATAGACTGGGCCACAAAAATCAACGCCACATACTGAAAATGGGCGGAGAGCACGGAGCCGGTCTGCGGGTAAGTTGCCCATCATTTGGGTCTGGAGTAGCGGCTTGCATTTAAAGCAACGAATACACGACCTAACTGTCGCCCTGCAGACCGCCTGAGCATTCACTATCCAAATGCGCTGTCTAAGGATACTCACGAGTGCTCGTGGGCCGGCATGAAAATTTGTTTGATGCAGATAGCGAACGTATGTCTGCACAAACTGCGAGCGTTTTGTCAATAACAAAGGAAACTTGGCATTATATGACATAGGAGCGTTAATTAGTCGCCCCCCAACTCGCAACAACGAAAAAGAGCACCATGTCCCAGCCTCTTCATGGATGAAGGGATTCAAGCGCTGAAGACTGGGGCCTAACTTGGTGCCTTTACGAACCCTTTCAATATCTTCTTGAGACTCATTTTTCTGTGTTATTTCGACTATTTTTAGAAACGCCTCGTCGTATTCTACGGATGACGGAATTTTTCCAAAGTTTAGACTTTTGTCTTTGCATTTTCGGATGAAGCGGAACACGAAAACGAACACTCTTAGCAGTTTGAGGTGTGACGAGTATCCCTCGATTACATCCACTAAGTAATTTGGCTTGGCCGCGACGGTCAGTCCGACCGATTTCTTCCGACTTTCCATCTGTATCTCTTCTTCGGAAAGCTCGAAGTGTGGATTTCTGGGCCAGCTCTCTTCTTCAAACTTTAAGAACTCTGGTCCACCAAACCAGATCGACTGCACGATTTCCTCTACGTCACAACCTCTCGAAACTATGTCTTCTGGGTTCTGTTTTGTTGGCACATGCCGCCACGTAGCTTCACTTGACCACTCTTGAATCTCCGCTACTCGGTTCGCAACGAATGTTGACAACGACGAAGGGTGGGATCTGATCCAATGAAGAGTAACTTCTGAATCTGACCAGAATATCATTTTATCAATTGGAACCTTGAGCAGTGATTTGATTCGGTGACAAAGGTCTGCTAGAAGGTGAGCGGCACATAACTCAAGCCTTGGGAGCGTTTTCGTCTTGAGTGGCGCTACTTTCGACTTTGCAGTCAACAAGGAGACCTTGAAACCTTCTGCAGTCTTTCTACGGATATAGACGCAGGCTCCATAAGCTCTCATGGATGCGTCGGCAAAGGCATGTACTTGAATCGGTGACATGGGATCAGTATGCACAAATCGAGGTATGGTAATCTTCTCCAACTGACCCAAGGATTCTTTTAATAAGTTCCATGCTGTTTCCAAGTTCATTGGAATTGACTCATCCCAATCTAGCTTGTTGAGCCAAAGCTCCTGCAGTAGGATCTTTCCCTTAATTACTAAAGGACTTAACAAGCCAAGGGGGTCAAACAGCTTTGATGTCACCGATAAGATGTTCCGTTTTGTCGCTCGGAGACCCATAACTGACGTGTCAATTTGGAACTTAAAGACGGTGACCTCAGGTGAGTTCGAAAACCATTTAGTCAATTCAAACCCAGCGGTTTGAAGAACCTGAGCCACATCAGACTTAATTGTCTTTAACTCCTCTACGCAACCAGCACCAGTCAACATGTCATCGACATAGAAGTCGGAGTCGATAACTTCAGCAGCTTTAGGGAATGAGAGTTTTGCAGACACACTCAACCTCTTCAAACACCGAATTGCCAAAAATGGGGCTGGTCCTGTCCCATATGTTACGGTGTTGAGCTGGTATATTCTCAAGGACTCAGACGGGTCTCTTCTCCACACTATGAGCTGGAATTGTCTATCCGCATCAGCGACCCAGACTTGGCGATACATCTTCTTAACATCGGCTGTCAAGGCGTACCTGTGTAGTCTGAATCGGAGCAATGTCGAATACAGCTCATCCTGTATCGTAGGACCGACCATCAATATGTCGTTCAAGGCCACCTGAGAGGACGTTTTACAAGACGCATCGAAAACGACGCGGAGCTTGGTCGACGTGCTTTGAGGCCTCAACACACACTGATGTGGAATGAAATAATGTGGAGTTTTGGGGATTGTGTTGTCTGTGGTAGACATGTGACCCAAGGAGAGGTACTCTTCCATGAACTCCAAGTACATTTTCTGCAACTCGGGGTCACGAGACAATCTTTTTTCAAGCGATAAAAACCGCCGTTTAGCCACTTTAAAGGAGTTGCCTAAGATACTGGGATCTGATTTGAACGGCAGTCTTACTTCAAACCGACCTGAAGGCACGACCTGAGTAGTCCTTCTTCTATAATGCTTTTCACATAACTTGTGTTCAGGAGATAAAGACTTTTTAGAAGACGGCAATTCTTCCAGTGACCAAAACTTTTGTAATGTATTGTCGATGTGGATCACTGACTCTTCTCGACAACTCAAACAATTCCTAGCTTCTTGGGTGGCAGTCACCTTTGGAGTGTATCTGCCCGACACAATCCAGCCGAGAAGCGTTTTCTGCAGAGTTGGATAGTCAGGACCTTGTCGAATCTGACCAACAGATAGAAGTTCGAAAAATGTTTCTGCACTATCAACATATCTATCTTCTGTGGCTTGAAGAAATATGGGTCTGCGAGTGGTAAGTTCTTCGGGATTTTCCAGTCACTCACGTTAAGTGTCTGATCAGGGTGATACCCCGAAATGGACCTTAGAATCCAGAAATCAACCGAAAACTCACTACCAGTAATTCGCGACTTCACCACCGTGTGTATCTTTTTCTTGACTTGTGCATTGGATTCACCAATACCAAGCAAGTTGATACACGACTCCTCCCTACGGATCTGTAAGCGCTGTGCTAAGTCCTCAGTTATAAAATTGGTTTGAGACCCCGAGTCAAGCAGAGCTCGGGCCAAAACATGTTCACCATTATTTCTTCGGACTGATTGGGAGGAGAAGAATTCTCTGGGGGGGATGGTAACGCTAGACTTTTATTCGCCACTGTGTACCTATGCAATAAAGTGTGGTGTGAGCAGCCACACACTCGACACTTCTTAGCTTTGCATCGTACTACAGAGTGGCCTGGCTGCAGACAATTGATGCACAAGGATGCAGTTTTTGCGAATTCGAACCTTAGCATTACTGCTAGCCGACCAAATGGACTGCAATCTGTCAACAAATGGCCTTTCGCATTGCAGTAGCTGCATTGTTGATTTTTGGTATTCGCGGTGGAACACGCGAATGAGCTCCGATTATGCGGCTTGCTTGGCACAGCTTTCTGCTCCTGCTTTGGTTTGTCCGGATTTTCGGCCGAAAGATGCTGATGTCTGCGATTAAGCAACCTTTCACAGTCCGTCCAAAGTGGCAGTTGGTCATAATCGAGCTGTTCTTCCCATTTCTCTTTGGTCACCGGATCGACTCTGCTCAAGACGAGATGAATAATCATCGCATTCGAGATCTTTTTATCATCGCCTATCGACAACAACGAACCATATATGGATGAGGCGGTATCGATAAGGTTCCTTAAGGACGATGCTGATTGCTGGGTCATTTCGGGAAGACTAAGTAGGGCATCAATGTGATTTTTAAAGATCAGACAATCATTATCGTAGACCCGTTTTAAGCTAGCCATTGCTTTCTCGTAGTTGGTCTCGGTTACTTGGAAAGCCCTAACTGTTCCCAACGCTTCACCGGAGAGACACGAAAGCAAATGGTTGAACTTTTCGATAATTGGAATGCTTTGGTCATTATGAACTAGAGTCTCAAATAAACCTATGAAGTTTTTAAAGTCCGAATAGTTGCCGCTGAACTGCGGCAGAGCTAACTTCTGAAGGCGAGCACGAGTTGGGCCACCATAAGCTGGTACTGCCTGTATTGTCTCATCAGCTGTCTTTAATGCGCAAATGAGAGACATTAATTTTGCCTTTGTGACAATTGAGAGTTCTTCCAACTCGACTTCAAATTCATCGTCAATGTCTATATCTTCAATCTTCTCTTGAAGTTCGCGTGCCGTGTCAATGCTACGCATCAGCGTTTCGAGTCTGCACTCGAGCTCCGTCACTCGTATCCCCCGCTTCTAAACGGTCCGCTAATAAACGAATGCCTTTGACACGGCAACTGCGCTTTTTCTTCAGCTCTTCAAGGACGATATTGTTGGCTTTTGAGGTCATATTGATTCTCAATACAAGCAACTGAAGGCGAAAGATCGTTTCTAATAATCGTATTTAATGCCGAGGCACTCAATGAAATAATGGGTAATGGGTACCCCAACGAGGTGAAAAACCAATATACCCGAAAAATTTAGGGTAGAGCGTCGCTTGGCTGGCGCGTACACGAAAACCACACAAGAATACCAACGAACTGCACTGGTGACAAGCGAAAACGAAAAATTTCACCGCTGCAGTTCTGGAGAATGAATGTTGTGTATACGTATGCACCGACAACGATCGACGCTAAATTGATTTGCGAGGCACGACTTTGTCTTAATTGATAGTTGGATCCTACTGACACCAAACGAATATACCCGACGAAAACAGGGTAGCGCGTCAGTTGGTGTTTGGTTTGGATCAAGCGCGCCAAACAAAAGAACAACGATAAGCAACGGTGAAGAGCGAAAGCGAGACGAAAAAATTCACCGCTGCAGCTGCGTATTGGTATGCGTGCTTGGCCAACGACCCAACTATACATATATTTGACACAACGAAAACGAGAAAGGGAAAGGGGCGACAGCGATTGCAGTTAAAATGAGTTATATGTGTAGTTATTGCGTCCAAGAGGGTTAGATGTACATATGTATGTATATATGTATTAATATATATGCTCAACTCTAACTACAGCATGCAATCTAGCTCTACTATGTCATACGTATGTGCCAAGAATTGAAAGCGAGGTGCAATTGTTTCAGCACAAGACAATAATTGCGAGTTTTTTAATCTTTTCGTCTTCACTCGAGCTTTCAATTTTTTGCACAAATACCTCTTGGGAAGATAGGAAATTCCAGGTGCTGTACTCTTCTCTTGTATATATGTAGCTGCAGACAGGGTATTGCACGACCGACGCGGTGATTTTTAGTTTGGTTTGTTTGATTATTTGCACACACGTCGCGGTCAATTTGGCAATTTACCTGCCGCACATATGCATGTACATGTATGTATGTATGTATAATAGATTTTGGCTATTTATCTTTTCTTCACTGTGTCACTGTCACTTTTTGCCTTCCACTTGAATTAATATGTACGTTTAAATTGCAAGTCCACCCGGGGGCGCCATGAAATTTTAGAATAGTTTTTCTAAATAACAATACCGAAATTTCTTGGGTGACTGCAATTTTTTATTTTAATACGACGAAAGAAAAGGGGTGCGTGCGTTCGATTTCATGGATTTTTCTCGACTTCTTTCATATATTAAAACAATTTCTTCTATGCCTACCTTACCTACGGTGGCAAAGCGGGGCGAATTCGCCAAGAGCGAGAGAGCGCGCTTTTATTGCGCTCCCGCTTTGCCCTAGCCTAACTTACACTAGACTTCATGAAATACTATCCTAATAACAATTATTATTATTCTACAACCTCTTTGATGGAAGCGCTAGCGAGTGGTTTTGGCGGTATCATAAAAGTGTCCCTGAAGTCCGTTGGGCAGATCTATGCCTAGCCTTGCGTGGCCAATTTAAAGACGATAGAAAAGATAGGAATATCAGAACAGAGATCGAATTAAGGAAACAGCGACCAAACGAGTCCTTTGATGATTTTTATGGCGTAATTGCCGCATTGGCAGATAAACTGTCTGAGCCCATGTCTGAGGCAGCCTTGGTTGAGACACTGCGAGCAAACCTTTTGGCTGATATACAGAATGAAATTTTATATGAGTCGGCTGCGACTGTGAAATCCTTACGTCACCTGGTCCGAACGCGAGAAATATTCATGCAGTCCGTAACTAAAACCAAAACTCCCCTGGCGGCCCCCCGAACTTTACCGGTGGCAAAGGCCATCGATACCAAGAGTGCATGGCCGAACGTAGGGTATTTTGCTATGGTTGTGGCAGGGCCGATACTTATAAGCCTATTTGCAGAAAGTGCAACCCCCACACGGCAAAAAACTCGTTGTCGCGTGCACCGCCGAAAAGTGCACGCAAACAACTGGTCAACCAAGCGACCAATACCGAGTGATCAATTCTTCTCCTTCCACTGACCTTATTATACCAGACGTGTCAAACAGCGTATACGCTGACCACCTTGCTAGCCCTCCAAATCGATCCCAGCGCGGAAGAAGCGATTTTAAGAAACAATGCAAACTTGAGAAAAGACTGCTCTTAGCTTCTGTAGTTGGAAAACCAAATGACTTACGAACCCATGCTCAGATTATGCTTTTTGGTAAACCAGTCATAGGACTAATGGATACTGGAGCTTCAGTTAGCTGCATAGGGGGAAGTTGCGCGTCCGACGTTATTCGGAATAAAGTCCAATATAAGCCGCTGTCCCTAAAAGTTAGAACTACCGATGGAAAGAGCCAAAGTATAGTCGGCAAAATTTCCGCAAAAGTCACGTATAGAGGGGAATCCAAGGAACTTTGTTTTTATATTGTACCTTCCTTGACGGGTAATCTCTATTTAGGAATCGATTTTTGGACGGCTTTTGAACTTTTACCGTTGCACTTGATGACACAAAATTTACGTATTGAGACCTTAGAAGACCCCACAATGAGGCCGCTTCTGCCTTCACAGCAAGTATTACTACAGGAGGTAATAACTCTCTTCCCATCTTACTCAAAGCAGGGCCTAGGAAAGACCTCTGTAATCACTCACACGATAGAGGTAGCCGACGCAAAGCCCATTAAACAACGCCACTATGCGGTGTCACCGGCAACGGAGAAGCTAATGTACGAGGAATTAGACCGAATGCTGAAGCTTGGGGTTATACAAGAATCGGTTAGTTCGTGGTCTTCGCCCGTAGTGCTGGTTAAAAAGCCTGGCAATGTTAGATTGTGTATCGATTGTAGGAAAGTAAACTCGGTCATGGTAAAGGATGCATATACCATGCCCCTTATAGACGGAATCCTGAGTAGACTACCGAAAGCAGAGTTCATCACAAGCATCGATCTAAAGGACACGTTTTGGCAAATTCCTCTTGGTCAGAGAGGCGTTTACAGCGTTTACCGTGCCTGGCCGTCCCTTATACGAGTTTGTCGTCATGCCATTCGGCTTAACCAACGCACCCTGTACCTTGTCGCGACTTATGGATAAAGTCATACCAGCCCATCTACGGAATGAAATATTCATATATCTTGACGACCTCTTAGTTATATCCGATAATTTGAGCACCATCTGGAGGTGTTGTCCCTGGTCGCATCCCAACTTTCCAAGGCCAATCTTACTATAAATGTGGAGAAAAGCAAATTTTGCCGGAAAGAAATTAAATATTTAGGCCACGTGATTGGTGGTGGGAATATTCGCACTGATCCTGACAAAATAGCCGCCGTTAAGGACTTTCCAGCTCCCCAGTCGATCAAACAAGTTCGTCGATTTCTTGGAATGACAGGCTGGTACCACAAGTTTATCCACAATTATGCACAATTCACCCATATCAGATACTCTGAAATCTAAGCGCAAGTTTATTTGGACTGACGAGGCTCAGCTTGCTTTCGAGTCATTAAAGTCCCAAATGTGTTCCGCGCCAGTTCTACATAGCCCAAATTTCTCCATACCATTCTCAATACACTGTGACGCCAGTCATACCGGCGTAGGGGCAGGTCTAATGCAAGAAAACAACGAGACGTACCAATTGCTTTTATGTCGAAAAAGCTTAACAAATGCCAGAAACAGTACACTGTAACTGAAAAAGAGTGTTACGCTGCGGTTTAGGCCGTAAAAAAGTTCAGGGCATACATTGAGGGCCAAGAATTCACAATCATTACAGATCATGCCTCCTTAAAGTGGCTAATGTCGCAGGCTGATCTTAGCTTCCGATTGGCTCGCTGGTCCTTAAAGTTGCAGGGATTTGAATTTAAAATTTACACCGAAAAGGGAGTGATAACATAGTCCCCGATGCCTTGTCCCGTACGCACTCAGAAGACTTGTCCTTCTTGGCGATTGATAGCTTGTTGGTCGACCCTGATTCTCCTGAGTTCAAATCACCAGAATATCAGTCAATTAAAGAGAAGATTAGGTTGAACAGTTCCCGATTGCCTGATCTAAAAATGAAAGATGAACGCATCTTTCGGCGTGCGGAACATGCCGATGGAACCAAGATCACAGACGATTCCTGCTGGAAGCTTTGGATACCCCCATCCCTTGTAAAACCCGTCCTCAAAGCTGCCCATGAGGATCCCTTGTGTGCCCACAGTGGGATAAATAAAACCCTTGAAAGACTCAGGCGATCTTATTATTGGCCAAACTTAGCGGTGGATGTCAAAGAACTCATAAATAATTGCCATATCTGTAAAACCACGAAGCATCCAAATCAACCCTTAAAGCCACCAATGGGCAATAAGGGATTACCTTCTCGATTCTTTCAAAAATTATTTGTAGACTTTTTAGGACCTTATCCGAGAAGCAAGTCAGGAAATATTGGCATCTTTGTCGTGGTAGACCATCTGTCAAAATTTCCATTTTTGAAGCCCGTACGCAAATTTACAGCAGATTCCATAAAACGCTTCCTGGAAGAAGACCTCTTTCACTGTTTCGGGGTCCCCGAAACCATCGTAAGCGATAATGGGGTCCAATTTAAATCTCACACTTTTAACTACCTGCTTGACAAATATAATATCTCTCATGTCTATACTTCCTTTTATTCTCCTCAAGCCAATGCTTCGGAGAGAGTAAATAGATCCGTTCTGGCGGCCATCAAAAGTTATGTTGACCCGGATCAACGTAATTGGGATGAGAAATTAAGCATTTGCTGTGCACTTCGGTCTAGTCATCATTTAGCCATAAGCACTACCCCGTATCGGCTTGCTTTTGGACAGCATATGGTAACCGATGCCAGTAGCTATAAACTGATGCGTAACCTAGACATGTTAGAAGATCGCGGCGTCCAATTTTCGCGAGAAGATTCCTTCGCCCAGCACTTCCGAAATGCCAGATCCTATAACTTACGAACGAGACAAATTTCCTATAGGGATGGACAAGAAGTTTATAGACGTAACTTTCAGCAAAGCAATTTCGCTAAGGGTTTTATCGCAAAGTTAGCACCAACCTTTATAAAGTCCCGAATGCGAAGGAAGCTAGGAAACTGCTATTACGAACTTGAAGATCAAATTTCATACCAATGGTATAAAACCTTGACATGAATTGTTACAAGCGCGGATCCCACTTCCGTGTGTCCCACCCCAAGCCGCAAACCAGACTACCATTCGAACCTTTGGAAATCAGGACCTCGAACTCGACCTGGGCCTGGATCGTTCGTTTAAATGGTCATTTGTCATCGCTGATGTACAAACCGCAATTATTGGCGCTGACTTCCTAGCACAGTTCCATTTGCTTATTGACATCAAGAAACAAAGTCTCACCAACGGCACAAGCAGATACATCAACTAATCGACAACAAGATCTGTAGATACTCCAAAAGTCCATAGGCCAGCCCGTTGCACATGGAAGCGAAAGCCAGTGGTGGATGGCGCGACTGCGGTGATTATCGCAAGCTCAATGCAATCCAGATCGTTGCACGATTCCCCACATTCATGATTTCGCTGACCGTCTATACGGCAAAAACGTTTTCACTACACTAGACCTCGAACGAGCATACTATCAAATACCAAAATACCTAATTGAGTTTGTAAAAATGCCATTTGGACTTAAAAATGCGACACAAACGTTCCAGCGCTTCATGGATCAGATTTTTCAAGCGGTGGAATACGTGTTTTGCTACATTGCTGACATTCTCATAATGTCCAACTCAATGGATGAGCACAGACAACACGTGCATAATGTGTTGCAAATCTTAAAATCGCATAAACTTTGCATCAACGAGAAGAAGTGCTGTTTCGCACAACCTGAAGTGACATTCCTGAGCTACACAGTCAACGGCAACGGAATTAAGCCTCCAGAGGATCGAGTGAAGTCAATTACTGAGTACACTCAGCCACAAACGATTTGCGAATTAGGTCGTTTTCTCGGTATAGTTAACTATTACCGCCGCTGCATACCTCATGCATCAGAAATACAGGCGCCACTCAACGACTTGACACGTAACATGAGGAAGAACGACAAACGGCCAGTGCAGTGGACGCCAAGTTCGATTAAAGCATTTGAAAAATGCAAGAATAGTATAGCTAACGCCGCAACCATCGCTCACCCCAGTCTGGATGCAGAACTAAGTCTCACGTGTGACGATCCGATACTGCCATTGGAGCTGTGCTTGAACAAAACACGAAAGGGAATTGGGATCCTCTCGGTTTCTTCTCCAAAAAACTCAGTGCAACTGAAAGAAGATACAGCAAGGAGGTATGGCTCGATCATATATTCCTCAATCTTTGCGATTCCATGTATTTTCAAACGCACACGGACTGTGTCTGTGTTTCACCCAAGTGGCTGGTCAACTCTCAAACAAATCTCTCGGAAGTACGTTTGGCCGTCAATGCGTAAGAATGTTCTTCAAATAACGCAGGTTTGATCACATACATCTAGACATTGTTGTGATGCCCATGGTTGACGGATACAGATATTTTCTGACAATGATTGACCGTTTTTCCCGCTCGCCGGAGGCTGTGCCGCTGAAGGATATGTCTGCAGAGACCATATGTGAAGCAATATGGTCGCGATGGATATCGCGTGTTGGATGCCTGTTGACTATTACAACCGATCAAGGCACTCAATTCGAGTCTGCACTCTTTAAGTCTCTGGCGAATATGCTGGGAAGCGAGCACATTCACACGACGCCATACCATCCCCAGTCAAATGGCATGATCGAGCGTTGGCACAGGTCCATGAAAGCCTCCTTGATGTGCCAACCGGATATACCATGGATCAAGCTGCTTCCCACCGTCATGCTGGGCGCACGTGCTTCAAGGAGGACATTAAGGCATCAGCAGCAGAAATGCTATATGGGTATACGTTACGTCTTCCCAACGAATACTTTTACGAAGTGGATGTGCCGTCGGAACCACTCGACTTTGCAGACCAGTTCAGGAGATGAATGCAGGTGGTGAAGCCAAATCCAGCTTCGCAACACATCAAGCGCAAAATCTTCCTGCTTATGGATATTGACAATTGTTCTCATGTCTTTGTCCGGACTGATGCTGTAAAAAAACCCTTGGAGCCGCCGTACACAGGACCATACCCGATTGTATCCAATGGAAAAGAGACAGCTATTTCAATCGACAGGCTCAAGCCAGTATTTATGGCGAATTCCGAGACAAGCTCTTCTGACGATCAGCTATCAAATGTCCCATTACGGACATATGAGAAGAAAAGACCAAACTGAAGATTTGTAACTTTTCTAGGGGGAGTACTGTGGCAGCCCGGATCGCAGCCCCTCAGCAACACTGATCTTAGAGTCGTTCGCTGGTGTGGCAACACCCGCGACTCTGCCAAGCGGTCTGGCATCTTGATCTCTTACTTCGACGCTAAGCACTGTGATGGACCTATTTCAGGCTGAGGTAAGCTCAGTCACGTCCAGGGGTCTGTTCACAAGAAATTTGTAGAAATGTGTTGGAACCTTAAGGGCGGCGTCAGAGGGCGGCCTGTCGCAGAGAGGTGGGGTTAGTAGCCGGGTTTTTATGTTTGGCGTTGGGAGAGGCGTTGTAGCGAACCCTTTTGGGTTCGTTACACCCTCCCCTTTCTTCCCCGACGAGAGTCACGAAGACCCGTGCGTGGGGCGTGCGGCGGTGGGTTGTTGGCTCGGATGGCTTCGCCTTCTTCTGGTGAGAGTGCACTGATTGATGCGAGCCAGAGTTGCGGCTATTTAAGCCGTTCTGCAGGGTCCGTATCCAGTAATATCGTTGCGTTGTCCTCAGGATGGTTTTCCGGACGCCGAGGTGTCCTGCTGTTGGTTCGTCATGGCATTCGCGGAGTACTCTCGTTCGGCCGTTTTTAGGCACGCATAGTTTCCACGGTATGTGGTCGTCGTCGTCGGCTCCGTGTCCTAGATAGCGGTATAGCTGCCCGTTTTCGTGCGTGTAGTCCGGGTATTTCTGGGGTTCGTCTTGGACTTGCTGGATCCAGGTGCATGCTGTGTCGTCTTCCTCCTCGATGCGGGAGAGGGTCTCCAATGGTTGTCTTGACAGCGCGTCAGCGACTACGTTCTGGTTGCCGGCCCGATAGTGCACGTCGTATTGGTATTGCTGTAGTTCGAGCGCCCATCTTGTTACTCTCGAGGGTATTTAGCCACTTTAGTGCGAGATGAACGAATCGGTAGCCTTCGAGATAGCATCGCAGTTTTCGGATTGCCCAGATGACGGCGAGGCATTCCTTGTCGGTGGCCGAGTAGTTTTCTTCTGCCTTGTTGAGGCGTCGACTGACGTATGCGATGACCCGCTCTTTCCCTTCGATCTCTTGGGTGAGGACCGCGCTTACTCCAAGGTTGCTTGCGTCCGTTTGCAGGGAAAATTTGACGTTAAAGTCTGGCGGCGAGTACTGGTGCGGTGGTGAGCAGTGTTTTCAGCTCGTCGAAGGTGTCTTGTTGTTCTTGGCCCCATGTCTATGCTTTCCCTTTCTTCAGCAGCAGTGACATTGGTTGGACCACGGTGGCAAAGTTTGGGACAAATCTGCGGTACCAACCGGCCGTGCCTACGCATTATCGTAGCTCCTTCGGGTTGGACGGCGGCCTCAGATCCTTTACGGCTGCGATTTTGTCGGGGTCCGTGTGGATACCTTCTTCGCTGATCATGTGGCCCAAGTATTTTATCCGGCGTTGGAAGAAGGCGCACTTGTCCGTGTTGATCCGTAGGTTTGCCTTTCGCAGTCGTGCGAAGACTTCTTTTACGTTGTTCAGGTGTTCCTGGAAGCTTTTCCCGCCGATGACGATGTCGTCGAGATATGCGAACGCGAATGGTTCCATGTCTGCGCCGATAACGGCGTCGAGGGTCCGTTGAAACGTGGCTCCCGCGGAGTGTGAACCGAAAGGCATTACTTTCCATTGGCTTCCCGGCTGTCCCGGGCCATTGGTATCTGCCAGTACCCGTTTTTCAGGTCCAGGGTCGTGATGAAGTGGGCATTTCGGAGTCGCTCTAGTATGTAGTTGATCCTGGGTAGCGGGTACGCGTCCGGGATAGAACGCTCGTTTAGCTGCCGATAATCTACACACATGCGCCATCTCCCGTCCCTTTTGCGGACCAGGACGATTGGCGCGCTGTGGGGGCTCCGGGATGGTTCGATTAGGTCCTCTGCTATCAGTTGGTCGACCTGTTCATCGATGATCTGCCGCATGGCTGGATTTTTCGGGTAGTACCGCTGTTTTATGGGTCGGTTGTCTCTCATGACGATGGTGTATTCTGTTAGATCCGTCGTCCCTCGGGGGCCTGCGAGTGTCGGCAGTTCTTCGTCTAGAAATTCCTGTATTCTCGGCGCGATGTCGGGAGGCCATGGGTCGGAGATTCGTTCCGAATCGTCCTCCGGTGGTTCGTCGATTCCTGGGTCGCAAGTGTAGTCGGGGTTCTCGGGGAGGATCGTTGTGTCGAATGCGCTTGGTGGTTCGACTTCGCGAGTGTATTCGCTTATGCCGGCGACGACGGCGGGTGCGTCGCTCAGGTGTGGGGTGCTCGTGTGTGTCCTGGGGGGTGCTTGCGCGACGTTGTACTCGGCGTGATGTACGAACGTGCGGGTCTCGATTGCGGTCGTAGCGTTTGACCGACGGCTAGTTGGTGCGGTGGGGTTCACCGACATGGCTCCAGGCGTGGTGCTGGGCCGTATGCCGGCGCCGTACGAGGTGTTGCCCGGGAGGCGTTCCATGATGTCGGTGACGATCGACGGTGTGTCGGCTCCAGGTGCGGCGGGGTTCCGATTGATGCCTCGTGCGGCAGTGATCGCCTCTCCCGGTTCCTGCCTGAGACAACGCGGGAGTAGCGGGTCGGTCGGTGTCGTGGGGGTAGTTTTCGCGTCGAGGGCAGTGTCGACGCATTCCTGGGCCAGGGTGGCGGTCGGAGGTGGTACCTCGAGCGCCTGGCTGCTGCGTGGCGGCTGTCGTTGCTGGGGCCGGGTTGCCTTCTGGAGGGGCGTCCTGGGTTCCTTTCCCATTGTTGGTGGAACCGCGTCGGTGCCCTCGGGAGACCGGCTCGCTTTCTTCGTTGCTTTGCTTGGTTTTGGGTTTCTCGGAGTGAGCCTGGGGCTGGTGTGCCTCGTTGTGGCCATGGGTTCTGTGTTCCTGGTTCCTTGTGCTCGTGTCTCGTGTCGTGGCGGGGGATTCGTTGGCGGCGGGGGTCTCAAGTTCTTGGGTCCGTGGGCGTGTACTTGGCTGGCGGTGATCATCGGAGTGTTTGGGTGGGGGGGGGGGGGCGTTGGGAGCCCTGGAGATGGAGGCGTGTGTTGCCACATTGTATTGTGGTTTCGATGGCGCACAGGAAGTCCATCCCTATGATGGCTTGCTCTAGCATGTTGGGCAGCACCAAGAGCGGCACCTGTACCTCTTGCTGTACCTCTTGCTCGAACTTCGGGACGCCCCGGTGTCGACCGTGGCTTCCGTGCGCCGCCCTCCGATGGTCACTCTCGCCACTATCCGGCCGTCGTGTACTTGTAGCGGGTTTCTTAGTTGGTTGTCTTAGGAAGCGTCATGCCCGGCTGTTCCCGTGTCAGCTGGGGACGCGAGTCGTTTCCCGACGGGTCCTGGCGGCAACAGCCCACGGTGCGTGTTCCGCGCTTGCCGCATTCCCAACAGAAAAGGATCGATGGGTTGGTGCAGTCACGAGATACATGTCCCGCTTCTCCGCAGCGTCGACAGGCTGCGTGCGGGTTGGCGATGGGGGTGGTGATCATTCGATGTGTCGCTTCCTGTGCTGAAGCGCCGGCATGGTGCGGCTTCCTTGCGGGTTCCGAGGTGTTCCAGTGGGGCTTTCGGAATTGGGCCCGATTCGTCCCGCTTTCGTTTTGTTGTGCCGTTGGCCGCGTGTACCTGGGTGGTTGTCGAGGGGGGATGAGTATCGCTGGTATGCTCCGCTCCTGGATACTCTCGAATTCTGTGGCCAACATTGTCAGTTGCGTCAGACATCTCAGTTCGTGCCTTCGCACATACAGCTGGTACGCCGGGAGGGTGTTGTCATAGATCCGGCTTAGTTCTTTGGCTTCGTCGTACCCGGCGTGGTGCATGAGCAACCGGAGCTTGATGACGAAGTCCTTGAACGGTTCGCCCGCCGCTTGTTTGCGTTCCCTGATCTGGTCTTCCAATTGCTCGAAGTACCGGGGAGGCAGGAAAAAGGCTAGGAATTCCTGGCGGAAATCGGCCCATGAGGCGCTCTGGAGTCGGCTGGTGCGGAACCAACGGTTGGCGCGGTCTGTGAGGAGCTCTGCCATGGCTCGCGGCACGTAGTTCATGTCTACCCCGTACGAGAGGGCACGCTCTTCCAGTAGTTCGACGAACGACAGTGGGTCGTCCTGCCCGTCAAGCTGGATTCCCCACTTTCGGATCCGTTCCGCCATCTGTGCGGCGTGACTGTAGTAATGACCGTCTGTGGGGCCATTTCCTCCTGCTGTCGGCAAGATCCTTCTCATGGGCGAAGGCCTTGGCTCCGGGGGGCGGGGGCTTCGGTAGATCTTCGGCGGTTATCGATGTCGGTGAGGTGCCACCGACAAGGCTTTGCCTTCCATGATTCCTGGAACTTGTAGGCTGAGTTTGGGGTCCGTCTTCCGCTTCTCTGTTGGTGCTGAGGTGTCGGGCTGGGGCGATCTGGCTCGTCCTGGCGATCTGGCGTTCTGCCGCTCGAGCTCCGCCAACCTGACCCAGGCATCGTGTTCGAGGGGCCCGGCGACTAGTTCGGCGAAACTCCTCCGCAAATCTTCCACGTTCCCCTCGCGGCTGAATCCGAATTCCTCCGCGAAGGACTCCAGCTCCTCTCGGCGACGTTTGTGTATCCAGCCGGTGCTCACCCCTGGGTTGGCGACGAATTCTCCAGGGTAATACCCGCTGGCCTGTTCCTCTGTGTGGGATTCCATCGCTCCGATCGTTACTTGAGTTGGCTGTTTCGCTGGGCTTGCGCTTTTCCTTCACTAGGGCACTGTGTCGAGCTTCGCGGCTGACGCTTCGAATTTCTTCTCGGGGTAACGGCACTGTTCGCGTTTCTCTGTCGCCGTGTCGCGCTTTCGTCTGCTCGTTGCGCAACTCTCGCCGTTGATATTGCGCTAGGTCGGGGTTTTCTTTGGGTTGTTCTCTTATGTTCTTGCTCTAGTGGCCGTGGGGTTTTATTCCACAAACCCTCGCTGACGTTCCCTCAGGTCCCTGCTCGGGCGCCACTTGTGATGGACCTATTTCAGGCTGAGGTAAGCTCAGTCACGTCCACGGGTGTTTTTACTTTGCAAATTTGATACTTTATTGTATTTCTTAGCGGTTTAAATGACTTATTTTTAATTGGGCGCCGATGTCTTCTGGTGAGTTCCGTGTACCGCGTCTGTACTCCGGACTGGGTCTCTGCGTAAGTTGCCTCTTCAGTCGGCGTCTATTTATACGCCAATGGGCGCTGTGTCAGCGGGTTCAGAAGTGCACTTCCGCGTCGGGGTGCAATTCGCCGTTCTGGCGATCGCGGGTTGACCTAGTTCCGTCCTCTTCGTGTTTTTGGCGAGCTGGCGGGTTTGCCGTTGGGCTTCCGCGGTGTCATCGTTTTGTAGTTGATGAACCCGGACCTGGGCCTGGATCGTTCGTTTAAATGGTCATTTGTCATCGCTGATGTACAAACCGCAATTATTGGCGCTGGCTTCCTAGCACAGTGCCATTTGCTTATTGACATCAAGAAACAAAGTCTCACCAACGGCACAAGCAGATACATCAACTAATCGACAACAAGATCTGTAGATACTCCAAAAGTCCATAGGCCAGCCCGTTGCACATGGAAGCGAAAGCCAGTGGTGGATGGCGCGACTGCGGTGATTATCGCAAGCTCAATGCAATCCAGATCGTTGCACGATTCCCCACATTCATGATTTCGCTGACCGTCTATACGGCAAAAACGTTTTCACTACACTAGACCTCGAACGAGCATACTATCAAATACCAAAATACCTAATTGAGTTTGTAAAAATGCCATTTGGACTTAAAAATGCGACACAAACGTTCCAGCGCTTCATGGATCAGATTTTTCAAGCGGTGGAATACGTGTTTTGCTACATTTCTGACATTCTCATAATGTCCAACTCAATGGATGAGCACAGACAACACGTGCATAATGTGTTGCAAATCTTAAAATCGCATAAACTTTGCATCAACGAGAAGAAGTGCTGTTTCGCACAACCTGAAGTGACATTCCTGAGCTACACAGTCAACGGCAACGGAATTAAGCCTCCAGAGGATCGAGTGAAGTCAATTACTGAGTACACTCAGCCACAAACGATTTGCGAATTAGGTCGTTTTCTCGGTATAGTTAACTATTACCGCCGCTGCATACCTCATGCATCAGAAATACAGGCGCCACTCAACGACTTGACACGTAACATGAGGAAGAACGACAAACGGCCAGTGCAGTGGACGCCAAGCTCGATTAAAGCATTTGAAAAATGCAAGAATAGTATAGCTAACGCCGCAACCATCGCTCACCCCAGTCTGGATGCAGAACTAAGTCTCACGTGTGACGATCCGATACTGCCATTGGAGCTGTGCTTGAACAAAACACGAAAGGGAATTGGGATCCTCTCGGTTTCTTCTCCAAAAAACTCAGTGCAACTGAAAGAAGATACAGCAAGGAGGTATGGCTCGATCATATATTCCTCAATCTTTGCGATTCCATGTATTTTCAAACGCACACGGACTGTGTCTGTGTTTCACCCAAGTGGCAGGTCAACTCTCAAACAAATCTCTCGGAAGTACGTTTGGCCGTCAATGCGTAAGAATGTTCTGGAGTGGTCGAGCCAACGAGCCAAAATTCATAAGCACAACGCTCTGATTCCGGAAAATATCACCGTCCCCGATGGCAGGTTTGATCACATACATCTAGACATTGTTGTGATGCCCATGGTTGACGGATACAGATATTTTCTGACAATGATTGACCGTTTTTCCCGCTCGCCGGAGGCTGTGCCGCTGAAGGATATGTCTGCAGAGACCATATGTGAAGCAATATGGTCGCGATGGATATCGCGTGTTGGATGCCTGTTGACTATTACAACCGATCAAGGTACTCAATTCGAGTCTGCACTCTTTAAGTCTCTGGCGAATATGCTGGGAAGCGAGCACATTCACACGACGCCATACCATCCCCAGTCAAATGGCATGATCGAGCGTTGGCACAGGTCCATGAAAGCCTCCTTGATGTGCCAACCGGATATACCATGGATCAAGCTGCTTCCCACCGTCATGCTGGGCGCACGTGCTTCAAGGAGGACATTAAGGCATCAGCAGCAGAAATGCTATATGGGTTACGTTACGTCTTCCCAACGAATACTTTTACGAAGTGGATGTGCCGTCGGAACCACTCGACTTTGCAGACCAGTTCAGGAGAAGAATGCAGGTGGTGAAGCCAAATCCAGCTTCGCAACACATCAAGCGCAAACTCTTCCTGCTTATGGATATTGACAATTGTTCTCATGTCTTTGTCCGGACTGATGCTGTAAAAAAACCCTTGGAGCCGCCGTACACAGGACCATACCCGATTGTATCCAATGGAAAAGAGACAGCTATTTCAATCGACAGGCTCAAGCCAGTATTTATGGAGAATTCCGAGACAAGCTCTTCTGACGATCAGCTATCAAATGTCCCATTACGGACATATGAGAAGAAAAGACCAAACTGAAGATTTGTAACTTTTCTAGGGGGAGTACTGTGGCAGCCCGGATCGCAGCCCCTCAGCAACACTGATCTTAGAGTCGTTCGCTGGTGTGGCAACACCGGCGACTCTGCCAAGCGGTCTGGCATCTTGATCTCTTACTTCGACGTTAAGCACTGTGATGGACCTATTTCAGGCTGAGGTAAGCTCAGTCACGTCCAGGGGTCTGTTCACAAGAAATTTGTAGAAATGTGTTGGAACCTTAAGGGCGGCGTCAGAGGGCGGCCTGTCGCAGAGAGGTGGATCGGGGCTCGGGCGGGCGTTGCTAGCGTTGTGTATATGAAACGACCGTGTGGACACGGGGTGGGGCGACGTCGGTGCCTCGGCTGATTGGGGTGAACTTACGCAATCGGGTGTTTTTACTTTGCAAATTTGATACTTTATTGTATTTCTTAGCGGTTTAAATGACTTATTTTTAATTGGGCGCCGATGTCTTCTGGTGAGTTCCGGGTACCGCGTCTGTACTCCGGACTGGGTCTCTGCGTAAGTTGCCTTTTCAGTCGGCGTCTATTTATACGCCAATGGGCGCTGTGTCAGCGGGTTCAGAAGTGCACTTCCGCGTCGGGGTGCAATTCGCCGTTCTGGCGATCGCGAGTTGACCTAGTTCCGTCCTCTTCGTGTTTTTGGCGAGCTGGCGGGTTTGCCGTTGGGCGCTCGTCGTGGGCTTCCGCGGTGTCATCGTTTTGTAGTTGATGAACCCGGACCTGGGCCTGGATCGTTCGTTTAAATGGTCATTTGTCATCGCTGATGTACAAACCGCAATTATTGGCGCTGGCTTCCTAGCACAGTTCCATTTGCTTATTGACATCAAGAAACAAAGTCTCACCAACGGCACAAGCAGATACATCAACTAATCGACAACAAGATCTGTAGATACTCCAAAAGTCCATAGGCCAGCCCGTTGCACATGGAAGCGAAAGCCAGTGGTGGATGGCGCGACTGCGGTGATTATCGCAAGCTCAATGCAATCCAGATCGTTGCACGATTCCCCACATTCATGATTTCGCTGACCGTCTATACGGCAAAAACGTTTTCACTACACTAGACCTCGAACGAGCATACTATCAAATACCAAAATACCTAATTGAGTTTGTAAAAATGCCATTTGGACTTAAAAATGCGACACAAACGTTCCAGCGCTTCATGGATCAGATTTTTCAAGCGGTGGAATACGTGTTTTGCTACATTGCTGACATTCTCATAATGTCCAACTCAATGGATGAGCACAGACAACACGTGCATAATGTGTTGCAAATCTTAAAATCGCATAAACTTTGCATCAACGAGAAGAAGTGCTGTTTCGCACAACCTGAAGTGACATTCCTGAGCTACACAGTCAACGGCAACGGAATTAAGCCTCCAGAGGATCGAGTGAAGTCAATTACTGAGTACACTCAGCCACAAACGATTTGCGAATTAGGTCGTTTTCTCGGTATAGTTAACTATTACCGCCGCTGCATACCTCATGCATCAGAAATACAGGCGCCACTCAACGACTTGACACGTAACATGAGGAAGAACGACAAACGGCCAGTGCAGTGGACGCCAAGTTCGATTAAAGCATTTGAAAAATGCAAGAATAGTATAGCTAACGCCGCAACCATCGCTCACCCCAGTCTGGATGCAGAACTAAGTCTCACGTGTGACGATCCGATACTGCCATTGGAGCTGTGCTTGAACAAAACACGAAAGGGAATTGGGATCCTCTCGGTTTCTTCTCCAAAAAACTCAGTGCAACTGAAAGAAGATACAGCAAGGAGGTATGGCTCGATCATATATTCCTCAATCTTTGCGATTCCATGTATTTTCAAACGCACACGGACTGTGTCTGTGTTTCACCCAAGTGGCTGGTCAACTCTCAAACAAATCTCTCGGAAGTACGTTTGGCCGTCAATGCGTAAGAATGTTCTTCAAATAACGCAGGTTTGATCACATACATCTAGACATTGTTGTGATGCCCATGGTTGACGGATACAGATATTTTCTGACAATGATTGACCGTTTTTCCCGCTCGCCGGAGGCTGTGCCGCTGAAGGATATGTCTGCAGAGACCATATGTGAAGCAATATGGTCGCGATGGATATCGCGTGTTAGATGCCTGTTGACTATTACAACCGATCAAGGTACTCAATTCGAGTCTGCACTCTTTAAGTCTCTGGCGAATATGCTGGGAAGCGAGCACATTCACACGACGCCATACCATCCCCAGTCAAATGGCATGATCGAGCGTTGGCACAGGTCCATGAAAGCCTCCTTGATGTGCCAACCGGATATACCATGGATCAAGCTGCTTCCCACCGTCATGCTGGGCGCACGTGCTTCAAGGAGGACATTAAGGCATCAGCAGCAGAAATGCTATATGGGTATACGTTACGTCTTCCCAACGAATACTTTTACGAAGTGGATGTGCCGTCGGAACCACTCGACTTTGCAGACCAGTTCAGGAGAAGAATGCAGGTGGTGAAGCCAAATCCAGCTTCGCAACACATCAAGCGCAAACTCTTCCTGCTTATGGATATTGACAATTGTTCTCATGTCTTTGTCCGGACTGATGCTGTAAAAAAACCCTTGGAGCCGCCGTACACAGGACCATACCCGATTGTATCCAATGGAAAAGAGACAGCTATTTCAATCGACAGGCTCAAGCCAGTATTTATGGAGAATTCCGAGACAAGCTCTTCTGACGATCAGCTATCAAATGTCCCATTACGGACATATGAGAAGAAAAGACCAAACTGAAGATTTGTAACTTTTCTAGGGGGAGTACTGTGGCAGCCCGGATCGCAGCCCCTCAGCAACACTGATCTTAGAGTCGTTCGCTGGTGTGGCAACACCGGCGACTCTGCCAAGCGGTCTGGCATCTTGATCTCTTACTTCGACGTTAAGCACTGTGATGGACCTATTTCAGGCTGAGGTAAGCTCAGTCACGTCCAGGGGTCTGTTCACAAGAAATTTGTAGAAATGTGTTGGAACCTTAAGGGCGGCGTCAGAGGGCGGCCTGTCGCAGAGAGGTGGATCGGGGCTCGGGCGGGCGTTGCTAGCGTTGTGTATATGAAACGACCGTGTGGACACGGGGTGGGGCGACGTCGGTGCCTCGGCTGATTGGGGTGAACTTACGCAATCGGGTGTTTTTACTTTGCAAATTTGATACTTTATTGTATTTCTTAGCAGTTTAAATGACTTATTTTTAATTGAGCGCCGATGTCTTCTGGTGGGTTCCGGGTACCGCGTATGTACTCCGGACTGGGTCTCTGAGCCGGATCTCTGCGTAAGTTGCCTTCTGGTTTTCAGTCGGCGTCTTTTTATACGCCAATGTGCGCTGTGTCAGCGGGTTCAGAAGTGCACTTCCGCGTCGGGGTGCACTTCGCCGTTCTGGCGATCGCGGGTTGACCTAGTTCCGTCCTCTTCGTGTTTTTGGCGAGCTGGCGGGTTCGCCGTTGGGCGCTCATCGTGGGCTTCCGCGGTGTCATCGTTTTGTAGTTGATGAACCCGGAAGACTGCGCCTGGCCGGTTGCTTGGTCTGGAGTGGTGGAAGTCCGCGCGACCTGGTGTGTTTGGTCAGCGTTATGAAGACGTCGCGTGTCAATCGGCGGCTATGTGTGGAGGGGGGGTGTTCGTGTAGTAAATCAATTTACGTTGGGCGGGGTGTTGCAATTTAGTAGCCGGGTTTTTATGTTTGGCGTTGGGAGAGGCGTTGTAGCGAACCCTTTTGGGTTCGTTACACCCTCCCCTTTCTTCCCCGACGAGAGTCACGAAGACCCGTGCGTGGGGCGTGCGGCGGTGGGTTGTTGGCTCGGATGGCTTCGCCTTCTTCTGGTGAGAGTGCACTGATTGATGGGAGCCAGAGTTGCGGCTATTTAAGCCGTTCTGCAGGGTCCGTATTTGCGGAGCAAGCTTTCCTTCTCTCTTCCGCATTGCACCGGGGGTCGCCGGCGACTTGCGATCATCTCGTCCCTTGCCTCGTTAGCGGGTCTGTTTACTTCGTTGTCAAGGGGTTTGTTGCGCTCGAGTTGTTGTTGGCGTGGCGCCGCCGGTCGGTGTTTCGCTGACGTTGTCTCCCTTGGCCGGGTGCCCCGGGTTCTGCCGACTCTGCGGTGCCGCGGTCGGGGCGTCGGGTTGCTGTTTCATTGGTTTCTTCCGCGATGTCAGCATTCCTGTGTAGGCCAGTGGGCTCGTCGGGCTCGTGGTCGTGAAACTCTCTCAGGTCGTTGATATTCGCGGTCTTCCGTTTCCGGCTTTCGCAATGTTGAAATTTGGCGATGTTTGGCAATGGAAAACTGTTGACTCGGTAGGGGCCGTCGAACTTCGGAGCTAACTTTGCCGCGAAGCCCTCGGCGGCGTTTGAGAGGTGGTGTTGGCGTAGTAGTACCAATGATCCGATGGCGGGGCGCCATAGTCGCCGGTTGTAATGGTTGTAATGTCTCCCTTGCTCTTGGCTGGCTCTCTGGATGTTGTTTCGGACGATGGCGAATACTTCTTTTAGTCTCGTCGCTTTGCTGCTGGCCGTCTCTTGTGTACTCCCTGTCCCGGGCGTGACTTCGTCGTAAAGGGTGCCGGGGAGTCGGGGTTCTCTTCCTTGCAGGAGGAAAGCGGGGCTGAATCCGGTCGTCTCGGAGACGCTGGAGTTGATCGCCAATGTCATCTCGGGTAGGAGTTCGTCCCACGTGTTCTGGCGGTCGTCGACGAACTGTGCGATCATCGTTTTCACAGTCCGATTGGCTCTCTCCGTCGGGTTTTCTTGGGGGCAATACGGGGCTGTGTGTTGTAGGTCCACGCCTGCGGTTCGCAGGAATGTTTTAAACGATCGGCTGGTGAACTGGGTTCCGTTGTCGCACACGAATAGTTTCGGCACGCCGAGGCTACTCAGTATTCGTTCTCTGAAGGCTCGTTCGAGGTTCGCTGTTGTCGCTTTCTTGAGGGGTACCAGTTCGACCCACTTGGAGAAAGTGTCGAAGAAGACCAATAAGATGGTGTTCCCGTGCTTGGACCGTGGTAATGGTCCGACGAAATCGGCACACAGGGTGGCGAAGGGTTCTTCGGCTTTGCGTGTGAGCATCCTGCCCACGGCCTTGCGCTGTGTGGCCTTGAACTTCTGGCAGCTTACGCAGCCCTGCACGTACCGTCGTACGTCTCGGTGTAGTCCTGGCCAGTAATATCGTTGCGTTGTCCTCAGGATGGTTTTCCGGACGCCGAGGTGTCCTGCTGTTGGTTCGTCATGGCATTCGCGGAGTACTCTCGTTCGGCCGTTTTAGGCACGCATAGTTTCCACGGTATGTGGTCGTCGTCGTCGGCTCCGTGTCCTAGATAGCGGTATAGCTGCCCGTTTTCGTGCGTGTAGTCCGGGTATTTCTGGGGTTCGTCTTGGACTTGCTGGATCCTTTGTTTAAGCCAGGTGCATGCTGTGTCGTCTTCCTCCTCGATGCGGGAGAGGGTCTCCAATGGTTGTCTTGACAGCGCGTCAGCGACTACGTTCTGGTTGCCGGCCCGATAGTGCACGTCGTATTGGTATTGCTGTAGTTCGAGCGCCCATCTTGCTACTCTACCGTAAGGGCTCTCGAGGGTATTCAGCCACGTTAGTGCGAGATGAACGGTTATGACGTCGAATCGGTAGCCTTCGAGATAGCATCGCAGTTTTCGGATTGCCCAGATGACGGCGAGGCATTCCTTGTCGGTGGCCGAGTAGTTTTCTTCTGCCTTGTTGAGGCGTCGACTGACGTATGCGATGACCCGCTCTTTCCCTTCGATCTCTTGGGTGAGGACCGCGCTTACTCCAAGGTTGCTTGCGTCCGTTTGCAGGGAAAATTTGACGTTAAAGTCTGGCGGCGAGTACTGGTGCGGTGGTGAGCAGTGTTTTCAGCTCGTCGAAGGTGTCTTGTTGTTCTTGGCCCCATGTCTATGCTTTCCCTTTCTTCAGCAGCAGTGACATTGGTTGGACCACGGTGGCAAAGTTTGGGACCAACCGGCCGTGCCTACGCATTGTCGTAGCTCCTTCGGGTTGGACGGCGGCCTCAGATCCTTTACGGCTGCGATTTTGTCGGGGTCCGTGTGGATACCTTCTTCGCTGATCATGTGGCCCAAGTATTTTATCCGGCGTTGGAAGAAGGCGCACTTGTCCGTGTTGATCCGTAGGTTTGCCTTTCGCAGTCGTGCGAAGACTTCTTTTACGTTGTTCAGGTGTTCCTGGAAGCTTTTCCCGACGATGACGATGTCGTCGAGATATGCGAACGCGAATGGTTCCATGTCTGCGCCGATAACGGCGTCGAGGGTCCGTTGAAACGTGGCTCCCGCGGAGTGTGAACCGAAAGGCATTACTTTCCATTGGCTTCCCGGCTGTCCCGGGCCATTGGTATCTGCCAGTACCCGTTTTTCAGGTCCAGGGTCGTGATGAAGTGGGCATTTCGGAGTCGCTCTAGTATGTAGTTGATCCTGGGTAGCGGGTACGCGTCCGGGATAGAACGCTCGTTTAGCTGCCGATAATCTACACACATGCGCCATCTCCCGTCCCTTTTGCGGACCAGGACGATTGGCGCGCTGTGGGGGCTCCGGGATGGTTCGATTAGGTCCTCTGCTATCAGTTGGTCGACCTGTTCATCGATGATCTGCCGCATGGCTGGATTTTTCGGGTAGTACCGCTGTTTTATGGGTCGGTTGTCTCTCATGACGATGGTGTATTCTGTTAGATCCGTCGTCCCTCGGGGGCCTGCGAGTGTCGGCAGTTCTTCGTCTAGAAATTCCTGTATTCTCGGCGCGATGTCGGGAGGCCATGGGTCGGAGATTCGTTCCGAATCGTCCTCCGGTGGTTCGTCGATTCCTGGGTCGCAAGTGTAGTCGGGGTTCTCGGGGAGGATCGTTGTGTCGAATGCGCTTGGTGGTTCGACTTCGCGAGTGTATTCGCTTATGCCGGCGACGACGGCGGGTGCGTCGCTCAGGTGTGGGGTGCTCGTGTGTGTCCTGGGGGGTGCTTGCGCGACGTTGTACTCGGCGTGATGTACGAACGTGCGGGTCTCGATTGCGGTCGTAGCGTTTGACCGACGGCTAGTTGGTGCGGTGGGGTTCACCGACATGGCTCCAGGCGTGGTGCTGGGCCGTATGCCGGCGCCGTACGAGGTGTTGCCCGGGAGGCGTTCCATGATGTCGGTGACGATCGACGGTGTGTCGGCTCCAGGTGCGGCGGGGTTCCGATTGATGCCTCGTGCGGCAGTGATCGCCTCTCCCGGTTCCTGCCTGAGACAACGCGGGAGTAGCGGGTCGGTCGGTGTCGTGGGGGTAGTTTTCGCGTCGAGGGCAGTGTCGACGCATTCGTGGGCCAGGGTGGCGGTCGGAGGTGGTACCTCGAGCGCCTGGCTGCTGCGTGGCGGCTGTCGTTGCTGGGGCCGGGTTGTCTTCTGGAGGGGCGTCCTGGGTTCCTTTCCCATTGTTGGTGGAACCGCGTCGGTGCCCTCGGGAGACCGGCTCGCTTTCTTCGTTGCTTTGCTTGGTTTTGGGTTTCTCGGAGTGAGCCTGGGGCTGGTGTGCCTCGTTGTGGCCATGGGTTCTGTGTTCCTGGTTCCTTGTGCTCGTGTCTCGTGTCGTGGCGGGGGATTCGTTGGCGGCGGGGGTCTCAAGTTCTTGGGTCCGTGGGCGTGTACTTGGCTGGCGGTGATCATCGGAGTGTTTGGGTGGGGGGGGGGGGCGTTGGGAGCCCTGGAGATGGAGGCGTGTGTTGCCACATTGTATTGTGGTTTCGATGGCGCACAGGAAGTCCATCCCTATGATGGCTTGCTCTAGCATGTTGGGCAGCACCAAGAGCGGCACCTGTACCTCTTGCTGTACCTCTTGCTCGAACTTCGGGACGCCCCGGTGTCGACCGTGGCTTCCGTGCGCCGCCCTCCGATGGTCACTCTCGCCACTATCCGGCCGTCGTGTACTTGTAGCGGGTTTCTTAGTTGGTTGTCTTAGGAAGCGTCATGCCCGGCTGTTCCCGTGTCAGCTGGGGACGCGAGTCGTTTCCCGACGGGTCCTGGCGGCAACAGCCCACGGTGCGTGTTCCGCGCTTGCCGCATTCCCAACAGAAAAGGATCGATGGGTTGGTGCAGTCACGAGATACATGTCCCGCTTCTCCGCAGCGTCGACAGGCTGCGTGCGGGTTGGCGATGGGGGTGGTGATCATTCGATGTGTCGCTTCCTGTGCTGAAGCGCCGGCATGGTGCGGCTTCCTTGCGGGTTCCGAGGTGTTCCAGAGGGGCTGTCGAGGGGGGATGAGGATCGCTGGTATGCTCCGCTCCTGGATGCTCTCGAATTCTGTGGCCAACATTGTCAGTTGCGTCAGACTTCTCAGTTCGGTACGCCGGGAGGGTGTTGTCATAGATCCGGCTTAGTTCTTTGGCTTCGTCGTACCCGGCGTGGTGCATGAGCAACCGGAGCTCGATGACGAAGTCCTTGAACGGTTCGCCCGCCGCGTGTTTGCGGTCCCTGATCTGGTCTTCCAATTGCTCGAAGTACCGGGGAGGCAGGAAAAAGGCTAGGAATTCCTGGCGGAAATCGGCCCATGAGGCGCTCTGGAGTCGGCTGGTGCGGAACCATCGGTTGGCGCGGTCGGTGAGGAGCTCTGCCATGGCTCGCGGCACGTACGAGAGGGCACGCTCTTCCAGTAGTTCGACGAACGACAGTGGGTCGTCCTGCCCGTCAAGCTGGATTCCCCACTTTCGGATCCGTTCCGCCATCTGTGCGGCGTGACTGTAGTAATGGCCGTCTGTGGGGCCATTTCCTCCTGCTGTCGGCAAGATCCTTCTCATGGGCGAAGGCCTTGGCTCCGGGGGCGGGGGCTTCGGTAGATCTTCGGCGGTTATCGATGTCGGTGAGGTGCCACCGACAAGGCTTTGCCTTCCATGATTCCTGGAACTTGTAGGCTGAGTTTGGGGTCCGTCTTCCGCTTCCCTGTTGGTGCTGAGGTGTCGGGCTGGGGCGATCTGGCTCGTCCTGGCGATCTGGCGTACTGCCGCTCGAGCTCCGCCAACCTGACCCAGGCATCGTGTTCGAGGGGCCCGGCGACTAGTTCGGCGAAACTCCTCCGCAAATCTTCCGCGTTCCCCTCGCGGCTGAATCCGAATTCCTCCGCGAAGGACTCCAGCTCCTCTCGGCGACGTTTGTGTATCCAGCCGGTGCTCACACCTGGGTTGGCGACGAATTCTCCAGGGTAATACCCGCTGGCCTGTTCCTCTGTGTGGGATTCCATCGCTCCGATCGTTACTTGAGTTGGCTGTTTCGCTGGGCTTGCGCTTTTCCTTCACTAGGGCACTGTGTCGAGCTTCGCGGCTGACGCTTCGAATTTCTTCTCGGGGTAACGGCACTGTTCGCGTTTCTCTGTCGCCGTGTCGCGCTTTCGTCTGCTCGTTGCGCAACTCTCGCCGTTGATATTGCGCTAGGTCGGGGTTTTCTTTGGGTTGTTCTCTTATGTTCTTGCTCTAGTGGCCGTGGGGTTTTATTCCACAAACCCTCGCTGACGTTCCCTCAGGTCCCTGCTCGGGCGCCACTTGTGATGGACCTATTTCAGGCTGAGGTAAGCTCAGTCACGTCCAGGGGTCTGTTCACAAGAAATTTGTAGAAATGTGTTGGAACCTTAAGGGCGTCGTCAGAGGGCGGCCTGTCGCAGAGAGGTGGATCGGGGCTTGGGCGGGCGTTGCTAGCGTTGTGTATATGAAACGACCGTGTGGACACGGGGTGGGGCGACGTCGGTGCCTCGGCTGATTGGGGTGAACTTACGCAATCGGGTGTTTTTACTTTGCAAATTTGATACTTTATTGTATTTCTTAGCGGTTTAAATGACTTATTTTTAATTGGGCGCCGATGTCTTCTGGTGGGTTCCGGGTACCGCGTCTGTACTCCGGACTGGGTCTCTGCGTAAGTTTTGGTACGACGACCGTACTGTGAGCCGGATCTCTGCGTAAGTTGCCTTTTCAGTCGGCGTCTATTTATACGCCAATGGGCGCTGTGTCAGCGGGTTCAGAAGTGCACTTCCGCGTCGGGGTGCAATTCGCCGTTCTGGCGATCGCGGGTTGACCTAGTTCCGTCCTCTTCGTGTTTTTGGCGAGCTGGCGGGTTTGCCGTTGGGCGCTCGTCGTGGGCTTCCGCGGTGTCATCGTTTTGTAGTTGATGAACCCGGACCTGGGCCTGGATCGTTCGTTTAAATGGTCATTTGTCATCGCTGATGTACAAACCGCAATTATTGGCGCTGACTTCCTAGCACAGTTCCATTTGCTTATTGACATCAAGAAACAAAGTCTCACCAACGGCACAAGCAGATACATCAACTAATCGACAACAAGATCTGTAGATACTCCAAAAGTCCATAGGCCAGCCCGTTGCACATGGAAGCGAAAGCCAGTGGTGGATGGCGCGACTGCGGTGATTATCGCAAGCTCAATGCAATCCAGATCGTTGCACGATTCCCCACATTCATGATTTCGCTGACCGTCTATACGGCAAAAACGTTTTCACTACACTAGACCTCGAACGAGCATACTATCAAATACCAAAATACCTAATTGAGTTTGTAAAAATGCCATTTGGACTTAAAAATGCGACACAAACGTTCCAGCGCTTCATGGATCAGATTTTTCAAGCGGTGGAATACGTGTTTTGCTACATTGCTGACATTCTCATAATGTCCAACTCAATGGATGAGCACAGACAACACGTGCATAATGTGTTGCAAATCTTAAAATCGCATAAACTTTGCATCAACGAGAAGAAGTGCTGTTTCGCACAACCTGAAGTGACATTCCTGAGCTACACAGTCAACGGCAACGGAATTAAGCCTCCAGAGGATCGAGTGAAGTCAATTACTGAGTACACTCAGCCACAAACGATTTGCGAATTAGGTCGTTTTCTCGGTATAGTTAACTATTACCGCCGCTGCATACCTCATGCATCAGAAATACAGGCGCCACTCAACGACTTGACACGTAACATGAGGAAGAACGACAAACGGCCAGTGCAGTGGACGCCAAGTTCGATTAAAGCATTTGAAAAATGCAAGAATAGTATAGCTAACGCCGCAACCATCGCTCACCCCAGTCTGGATGCAGAACTAAGTCTCACGTGTGACGATCCGATACTGCCATTGGAGCTGTGCTTGAACAAAACACGAAAGGGAATTGGGATCCTCTCGGTTTCTTCTCCAAAAAACTCAGTGCAACTGAAAGAAGATACAGCAAGGAGGTATGGCTCGATCATATATTCCTCAATCTTTGCGATTCCATGTATTTTCAAACGCACACGGACTGTGTCTGTGTTTCACCCAAGTGGCAGGTCAACTCTCAAACAAATCTCTCGGAAGTACGTTTGGCCGTCAATGCGTAAGAATGTTCTGGAGTGGTCGAGGAATTGCCTTCCGTGCCAACGAGCCAAAATTCATAAGCACAACGCTCTGATTCCGGAAAATATCACCGTCCCCGATGGCAGGTTTGATCACATACATGTGGGATTTGGTGGGAGAGCAACAGAGTCTGTAGAGATAACAGAGGAAGTAACAGAGAGAGAGACTAGAAGCGGCCGTCGAACAAAGAGAGGAGAGAACACAGCCTCAACGATCGACGCGAGTTAATTCGGTGCCAAAGTCTCACTCAGCCACACGCAAATTACGAGAGCAAATATCTGTGTTAATCAAAATATACTTAAAGCACAGCGACCGTTGTAATCATAACTAATCTTAAATAATATTCATAAATAAAGACTAATTATAATAAAACCTGGCGTCCTGGACTAAAGTACAACTACGGAAAATCCGGGGCCACAATTTTTGGGGGCTCAACCGAGATTTGAACGATTACAAACGGAAAGTCATCAAACTAAAGTTGTGTTTTACAAATATTGCGAGAACTCGGTGAATTGTGGTGGCGTTGTTTGGAACATTCTGGAAGAAATCTGCAAAAACTCTGCTGCGCGAAAATTCAAACAAGAGGCGGCAAGAAGGCAACGCAAGACTTGGTAGATGGTCAGCAACGTGCAATAGGCAGGATCGTTGGCGGTGAGCATCATCTAGACAAGGAGAAAGGCGTGGAGCAGAGAAGGTAGCTAGTGGTTCGCAAGTACTGTACGGCGAAAAAGGCAGCTGGTCAACTCAAAAAGTCTGCAGCAAGAAGACGACGAGAAAATTGACAAGGCAGTGAGTGCGTGGAAACGAGACGCAGCAGTCAGTAACTGTAAAAGCAGAGGAATAGAGAGGAACGGCGTAAACAGCAGAGACGGCGATAAAGAGACCCAGTACCCAATCTGAAGGCAACGTAAGACTTGGTAGATGGTCAGCAACGTGCAATAGGCAGGATCGTTGGCGGTGGACATCATCTGGACAAGGAGAAAGGCGTGGAGCAGAGAAGGTAGCTAGTGGTTCGCAAGTACTGTACGGCGAAAAAGGCGGCTGGTCACGACGAAAATTCTGGAGCTGTGTTGGTGTGAAGACGACAGAAAATTCTGGAGCTGTGTTGGTGTGAAGACGACAGAAAATTCTGGAGCTGTATTGGTGTGACGACGACAGAAAATTCTGGAGCTGTGTTGGTGCGACAACAACAAAAACATTTTGGAATTGGTTGTTGTTGGTGAGTGCAAGCGAAATATTGCAAAGAAGCAGACAGGCAAGAACGGCGGTAGCAGTGGTAATTAACATGTTGTTAAGTGCTCAGTGGGGCAGCGAAGCTTTTTATTCGAAGTCAACGCGATATTCGTGATTGGAATGTTTTAAAGGGTGCATTGATCGACGAATTTGGGGTGAAGGTGTCATCAGCTGAGATACATCGTAGGCTAGGGAAGCGGCAGAAGAGGAAGAACGAAACGTTGCACGAGTATCTGTACGCTCTGATGGAGTTGGCAAAGCCAATCGAGATGGATGACGAAAGTTTAATTGAATATTTTGTCAGCGGGATTCCAGATTCTAGTACAAACAAGGCTTTACTGTATCAAGCTAGGAATATGAGGCAATTGAAGGTGCAAATTGAGGCATACCAGAAAATGACAGGGTCGGTGAGATCACAAGGGAAGTTTGACTCACACTTCAATAAAGGAGAAAAAGAGTTAGTGAAATCAGCGGAAAAGTTTAAAAAGTGTTTTAACTGCGGAGATGAGTCGCATATTAAGCGGGATTGTCCAAAAAGAGATAACAGGTGTTTCAGATGCAACCAGCTAGGACATAGAGCTGCTCAATGCAAGGTCGACATGGCAATTAAACAGGAGAAAGCAACCAATCTAGTTCTGGAGAATGGTAGGACAAAGCCATCAAGCACGTTCACTTCGTCAGGATTAGAGTTGAAATCGGTAAACTACGGAAAAGTTGTGTTTAAAGGATTGGTCGATACAGGTGCAGATTTGTGTCTTCTAAGCAGAAATGTGTTTTTGAAGCTTGGTAGAGGAAAACTGGCAGGACGTAGTAAATGTTTAACGGGAATTGGTGAAAGCCAAATTATGACTTTCGGTAGTATCACAATACCTGTGCAGATTGATGACATTGACTTAATGGTAGAATTTCACGTAATTGCGGACGAGGACATGGGATTTGAGGCTATATTGGGTAGAACTCTTTTAGAGAGTGTGGACATGAAGGTAACAAGAGATGGAACAGCACTAGTCCTCAGATCAGGAAGTCAAGTAAGTACTAGGCGCAATGGTCCAGAACATAGAGATGAAAGGGAAAATGTTAATTCATGTTCGGAGTTGCTGAATGAGTTTCAGAGTTTGTGTATGGTGAACTTAGAGCAGAGTGAAGCTATAAATATTGATTTGTCACATTTGCCCTATTCAGAGAGAGATCAAATAAGAAAGATAATTGAGGAATACAAGCCGAGTCGAAATGTGCATTGCCCTATAGAGATGAAAATTGTACTAACGGATGATTTACCTGTGTATCAGCATCCTAGGCGTATGGCTTATAGTGAGCAGAACATAGTAGACGAGCAGGTCAACGAGTGGTTAGCACAAAAGATAATAAAGCCCAGTACATCAGAATATGCCTCTCCGATTTTATTAGTACCAAAGAAGAATGGACAGAAACGTCTATGCTGCGATTATCGCAAGTTAAATGAGAAAATAGTGAGAGATAACTTTCCGATGGTACAGATGCAGGATGTTATTGAGAAATTGCAAGGAGCTTTGATTTTTACGACATTAGATTTGACTAACGGTTATTTCCACGTACCAGTTGAAGTTCAGTCACAAAAGTATACATCATTTGTAACGCAGAAAGGACAATATGAGTTCCTATTTGTACCGTTCGGGATTTCGAATTCGCCAGCAATCTTCACACGTTTCATAGTTGCGGTAATGAGAGAATTGGTTCAGAAGGGTGACGCTGTAGTATACATGGATGATATCATTATACCAAGTAAGGATGTTAAGGAAGGCTTACAGAAGTTGAAAAGAGTGCTAGAAGTGGCAGGAAAGAATGGTTTGAAGATAAACTGGAGTAAAGGTCAAATTTTGCAAAGTAAGGTAGATTTCTTGGGGTATGTTATACAAAATGGTACCATAACACCCGGTAAGGAGAAAACACAGTGTGTAGCAAACTTTCCGATCCCAAAGGATAAAAAAGCTATACAACGATTCATTGGGCTGACTTCTTATTTCAGGCAATTCATTGAAGGATACGCAGTCATAGCCAGGCCATTGTCGGATTTGTTGAGAAAGGATTCTAAGTTCGAGTTCAAGGAGTTGCAGCGATTAGCATTCGAGCAATTGAAAGCCGCTCTCACTAGGAAACCAGTTTTACGATTGTACAATCCTAAACTATCTACGGAGATACACACGGATGCTTCTAAGTTAGGTTTTGGGGCTGTCTTGTTACAAAAGGATCCAGAAGATGGTCAGCTGCACCCAGTGATGTATATGAGTAAGAAAACAAAGCCATGTGAGGAAAACTATCATTCATACGAACTTGAAGTGCTAGCAGTAATAGGAGCATTGACTAAATGGCGTGTGTATGTTCTCGGACTGAAATTTAAAATCATTACGGACTGTAACGCGTTTGCCATGACGATGAAAAAGAAAGACGTTCCATTAAGAGTAGCTAGGTGGGCGATGTATCTGCAGGACTACGATTACGAAATAGAACATCGTTCAGGATCGAAGATGCGACACGTAGACGCTCTCAGTCGAGTTGCTTGTTACGTATTAACAGAGAGTGTTATGCACAGGCTTAAGGATGCGCAGTGTGCAGATGAATGGACAAGGGTGGTCAGAAATCTGGTGGAAATGCAGGGATACGAGGATTATTATATGGCAAACCAAATCTTATTCAAAGATCTAAACCGAGAGTTAATAGTTGTTCCATCTCAAATGGAAACCGAAATAATACAGATCGCCCACAGGCAGGGACATTTTTCGGTGAAGAAAACACAGGATCTGGTAGAGAAATCTTACTTTATCCCTAAACTAAGAAATAAAGTAGAAAGAGTGGTAGGCGGTTGCGTGCAGTGTATCTTAGTTAATACAAAAGCGGGCAGGCAAGAAGGGTACCTAACTCCCATTGACAAGGGTGATAAACCATTAGTTAACTATCACTTAGACCATGTCGGGCCATGTTGATGCATTTTCAAAATTCGTTTGGTTGTACCCCACACGTAGTACCGGAGTAGAGGAGGTGCTGAACTGTTTAGAAAGGCAAGCAGTATCATTTGGTAACCCATTCAGAATTGTCACTGATCGTGGCGCAGCTTTCACATCGCACTTATTCAAAGAGTACTGTGACAAGCAGAAGATACAACATTTGTTAATAGCTACAGGCGTACCTAGAGGCAATGGACAGGTCGAGAGAATGCACAAAATATTAGTACCGATGCTGTCAAAGATGAGCCTAGAAAATCCAGGAAATTGGTATAGGCACGTGGGTAGAGTGCAACAGATAATTAACAATGTCGAACCTAGGAGTACCAAAGTCGCCCCATTTAAACTCCTAGCAGGAGTAGACATGCGTATAGCGGACATAGCTGAATTGAGAGAATTGGTACAGCAGTCTCTCATAGGTGAGCTAGACGAAGATCGTGAGAAGTTAAGGAAAGAGGCTAGGGACAATATTCAGTCGTTGCAGGAAGAAAATAAGCGAGCCTTTGATAAAAAGAGAAAGGATGAAAAGCAGTACAAGATCAATGACTTAGTTGCAATCAGGCGGACCCAATATGGTGTTGGATTGAAGTTGAGGGGAAAGTTTCTAGGGCCCTATAAGGTGGTCAAGATTCACAAGCACGGCCGGTATGATGTAGAAAGAGTGGGTGAAGGAGAAGGCCCTTTTAAAACATCAACGGTGGCCGAATTTATGAAGCAGTTCGGGGCGAACTCTATGTCAGGAGGGCCGAATGTGGGATTTGGTGGGAGAGCAACAGAGTCTGTAGAGATAACAGAGGAAGTAACAGAGAGAGAGACTAGAAGCGGCCGTCGAACAAAGAGAGGAGAGAACACAGCCTCAACGATCGACGCCAGTTAATTCGGTGCCAAAGTCTCACTCAGCCACACGCGAGAGCAAATATCTGTGTTAATCAAAATATTTTTAAAGCACAGCGACCGCTGTAATCATAACTAATCTTAAATAATATTCATAAATAAAGACTAATTATAATAAAACCTGGCGGGGCCACATACATCTAGACATTGTTGTGATGCCCATGGTTGACGGATACAGATATTTTCTGACAATGATTGACCGTTTTTCCCGCTCGCCGGAGGCTGTGCCGCTGAAGGATATGTCTGCAGAGACCATATGTGAAGCAATATGGTCGCGATGGATATCGCGTGTTGGATGCCTGTTGACTATTACAACCGATCAAGGTACTCAATTCGAGTCTGCACTCTTTAAGTCTCTGGCGAATATGCTGGGAAGCGAGCACATTCACACGACGCCATACCATCCCCAGTCAAATGGCATGATCGAGCGTTGGCACAGGTCCATGAAAGCCTCCTTGATGTGCCAACCGGATATACCATGGATCAAGCTGCTTCCCACCGTCATGCTGGGCGCACGTGCTTCAAGGAGGACATTAAGGCATCAGCAGCAGAAATGCTATATGGGTATACGTTACGTCTTCCCAACGAATACTTTTACGAAGTGGATGTGCCGTCGGAACCACTCGACTTTGCAGACCAGTTCAGGAGAAGAATGCAGGTGGTGAAGCCAAATCCAGCTTCGCAACACATCAAGCGCAAACTCTTCCTGCTTATGGATATTGACAATTGTTCTCATGTCTTTGTCCGGACTGATGCTGTAAAAAAACCCTTGGAGCCGCCGTACACAGGACCATACCCGATTGTATCCAATGGAAAAGAGACAGCTATTTCAATCGACAGGCTCAAGCCAGTATTTATGGAGAATTCCGAGACAAGCTCTTCTGACGATCAGCTATCAAATGTCCCATTACGGACATATGAGAAGAAAAGACCAAACTGAAGATTTGTAACGTTTCTAGGGGGAGTACTGTGGCAGCCCGGATCGCAGCCCCTCAGCAACACTGATCTTAGAGTCGTTCGCTGGTGTGGCAACACCGGCGACTCTGCCAAGCGGTCTGGCATCTTGATCTCTTACTTCGACGCTAAGCACTGTGATGGACCTATTTCAGGCTGAGGTAAGCTCAGTCACGTCCAGGGGTCTGTTCACAAGAAATTTGTAGAAATGTGTTGGAACCTTAAGGGCGGCGTCAGAGGGCGGCCTGTCGCAGAGAGGTGGATCGGGGCTCGGGCGGGCGTTGCTAGCGTTGTGTATATGAAACGACCGTGTGGACACGGGGTGGGGCGACGTCGGTGCCTCGGCTGATTGGGGTGAACTTACGCAATCGGGTGTTTTTACTTTGCAAATTTGATACTTTATTGTATTTCTTAGCGGTTTAAATGACTTATTTTTAATTGGGCGCCGATGTCTTCTGGTGGGTTCCGGGTACCGCGTCTGTACTCCGGACTGGGTCTCTGCGTAAGTTTTGGTACGACGACCGTACTGTGAGCCGGATCTCTGCGTAAGTTGCCTTTTCAGTCGGCGTCTATTTATACGCCAATGGGCGCTGTGTCAGCGGGTTCAGAAGTGCACTTCCGCGTCGGGGTGCAATTCGCCGTTCTGGCGATCGCGGGTTGACCTAGTTCCGTCCTCTTCGTGTTTTTGGCGAGCTGGCGGGTTTGCCGTTGGGCGCTCGTCGTGGGCTTCCGCGGTGTCATCGTTTTGTAGTTGATGAACCCGGAAGACTGCGCCTGGCCGGTTGCTTGGTCTGGAGTGGTGGGAGTCCACGCGAACTGGTGTGTTTGGTCAGCGTTATGAAGACGGCGCGTGTCAATCGGCGGCTATGTGTGGAGGTGGGGGTGATCGTGTAGTAAATCAATTTACGTTGGGCGAGGTGTTGCAATTTAGTAGCCGGGTTTTTATGTTTGGCGTTGGGAGAGGCGTTGTAGCGAACCCTTTTGGGTTCGTTACAGCACAATAAATGTAGTTTAAATGATGATTAATAAAGATCCATAATAAGAACTCAAACATACATTGGCCAATGCGCCAAAGCTAAGCTTTTAACACGCCATCTTTTTTGGCTGACGTTTTAATCGGCCTTTTCCTCCCACTGTCTGTGCCACTGTGGCGAAATTCTGAGATATACGTTTTATAGTGACATCTAACAGAAGTGCGGATACCAAATTTGGTTACTCTAACCTTAATAGTCTCTGAGCTTTGTGGATGCCCCAGGTTTTTCGTCTTTTGCGGGGGCGGAAGGGGGTGTGGCGAAATTGTGACACAAAACGGTCAAGGTCCGATATCACAGGAGTGTGGATACCAAATTTGGTTGCTCTATTTCTTATAGGTTCTGAGATCCTTGAACTCATATTTTGCAATTGGCAAAACCGACCATGAAACCTGTGTGTTAGAGAGACAGAGCGAGAAAGAATGAAATTGTTTTCTTGATTCTGGCTATAATAATTATACGATCTGGTTGAGATTTTACACTCTAAAACATATAGTCATCCTCTACGATTCTGCGTTTTTGGTTTTATCGTATCTTTAAAAATGTGGATGCCAGAAATTTTCGTCCTTTGTGGGGGCGGAAGTGGGCGGGGCGAAGTTTTGAAATATTTTTGTGGCAGTGACATATCACAGAAGTCTGGATTCAAAACATCGTTGCTCTAGCTCTTATAGTCTTTCAGCACTAGGCGCTGAAGGGGACGGACAGACGGACGGACGGACGGACAGACGGACAGACAGACAGGGCTCAATCGACTCGGCTATTGATGCTGATCAAGAATATATATACTTTATGGGTTCGGAAACGATTCCTTCTGGACGTTACACACATCCACTTTTACCACAAATATACTCAATACTCAATACTCATACCCAATACTCATTTTGAGTATCGGGTATAAAAAAGGGAAGAAATCGGGTGTTTTTACTTTGCAAATTTGATACTTTATTGTATTTCGGGGGTTCTCGAGTCGGGGTTCTCTTCCTTTCAGGAGGAAAGCGGGGCTGAATCCGGTCGTCTCGGAGACGCTGGAGTTGATCGCCAATGTCATCTCGGGTAGGAGTTCGTCCCACGTGTTCTGGCGGTCGTCGACGAACTGTGCGATCATCGTTTTCACAGTCCGATTGGCTCTCTCCGTCGGGTTTTCTTGGGGGCAATACGGGGCTGTGTGTTGTAGGTCCACGCCTGCGGTTCGCAGGAATGTTTTAAACGATCGGCTGGTGAACTGGGTTCCGTTGTCGCACACGAATAGTTTCGGCACGCCGAGGCTACTCAGTATTCGTTCTCTGAAGGCTCGTTCGAGGTTCGCTGTTGTCGCTTTCTTGAGGGGTACCAGTTCGACCCACTTGGAGAAAGTGTCGAAGAAGACCAATAAGATGGTGTTCCCGTGCTTGGACCGTGGTAATGGTCCGACGAAATCGGCACACAGGGTAGCGAAGGGTTCTTCGGCTTTGCGTGTGAGCATCCTGCCCACGGCCTTGCGCTGTGTGGCCTTGAACTTCTGGCAGCTTACGCAGCCCTGCACGTACCGTCGTACGTCTCGGTGTAGTCCTGGCCAGTAATATCGTTGCGTTGTCCTCAGGATGGTTTTCCGGACGCCGAGGTGTCCTGCTGTTGGTTCGTCATGGCATTCGCGGAGTACTCTCGTTCGGCCGTTTTAGGCACGCATAGTTTCCACGGTATGTGGTCGTCGTCGTCGGCTCCGTGTCCTAGATAGCGGTATAGCTGCCCGTTTTCGTGCGTGTAGTCCGGGTATTTCTGGGGTTCGTCTTGGACTTGCTGGATCCTTTGTTTAAGCCAGGTGCATGCTGTGTCGTCTTCCTCCTCGATGCGGGAGAGGGTCTCCAATGGTTGTCTTGACAGCGCGTCAGCGACTACGTTCTGGTTGCCGGCCCGATAGTGCACGTCGTATTGGTATTGCTGTAGTTCGAGCGCCCATCTTGCTACTCTACCGTAAGGGCTCTCGAGGGTATTCAGCCACTTTAGTGCGAGATGAACGGTTATGACGTCGAATCGGTAGCCTTCGAGATAGCATCGCAGTTTTCGGATTGCCCAGATGACGGCGAGGCATTCCTTGTCGGTGGCCGAGTAGTTTTCTTCTGCCTTGTTGAGGCGTCGACTGACGTATGCGATGACCCGCTCTTTCCCTTCGATCTCTTGGGTGAGGACCGCGCATACTCCAAGGTTGTTTGCGTCCGTCTGCAGGGAAAATTTGACGTTAAAGTCTGGGCAGGCGAGTACTGGTGCGGTGGTGAGCAGTGTTTTCAGCTCGTCGAAGGCGTCTTGTTGTTCTTGGCCCCATGTCTATGCTTTCCCTTTCTTCAGCAGCAGTGACATTGGTTGGACCACGGTGGCAAAGTTTGGGACCAACCGGCCGTGCCTACGCATTGTCGTAGCTCCTTCGGGTTGGACGGCGGCCTCAGATCCTTTACGGCTGCGATTTTGTCGGGGTCCGTGTGGATACCTTCTTCGCTGATCATGTGGTCCAAGTATTTTATCCGGCGTTGGAAGAAGGCGCACTTGTCCGTGTTGATCCGTAGGTTTGCCTTTCGCAGTCGTGCGAAGACTTCTTTTACGTTGTTCAGGTGTTCCTGGAAGCTTTTCCCGGCGATGACGATGTCGTCGAGATATGCGAACGCGATTCCATGTCTGCGCCGATAACGGCGTCGAGGGTCCGTTGAAACGTGGCTCCCGCGGAGTGTGAACCGAAAGGCATTACTTTCCATTGGTATAATCCTCGGCCGGGTATCGTGAATGCCGTGGCTTCCCGGCTGTCCCGGGCCATTGGTATCTGCCAGTACCCGTTTTTCAGGTCCAGGGTCGTGATGAAGTGGGCATTTCGGAGTCGCTCTAGTATGTAGTTGATCCTGGGTAGCGGGTAAGCGTCCGGGATAGAACGCTCGTTTAGCTGCCGATAATCTACACACATGCGCCATCTCCCGTCCCTTTTGCGGACCAGGACGATTGGCGCGCTGTGGGGGCTCCGGGATGGTTCGATTAGGTCCTCTGCTATCAGTTGGTCGACCTGTTCATCGATGATCCGCCGCATGGCTGGATTTTTCGGGTAGTACCGCTGTTTTATGGGTCGGTTGTCTCTCATGACGATGGTGTATTCTGTTAGATCCGTCGTCCCTCGAGGGCCTGCGAGTGTCGGCAGTTCTTCGTCTAGAAATTCCTGTATTCTCGGCGCGATGTCGGGAGGCCATGGGTCGGAGATTCGTTCCGAATCGTCCTCCGGTGGTTCGTCGATTCCTGGGTCGCAAGTGTAGTCGGGGTTCTCGGGGAGGATCGTTGTGTCGAATGCGCTTGGTGGTTCGACTTCGCGAGTGTATTCGCTTATGCCGGCGACGACGGCGGGTGCGTCGCTCAGGTGTGGGGTGCTCGTGTGTGTCCTGGGGGGTGCTTGCGCGACGTTGTACTCGGCGTGATGTACGAACGTGCGGGTCTCGATTGCGGTCGTAGCGTTTGACCGACGGCTAGTTTGGGCGGTGGGGTTCACCGACATGGCTCCAGGCGTGGTGCTGGGCCGCATGCCGGCGCCGTACGAGGTGTTGCCCGGGAGGCGTTCCATGATGTCGGTGACGATCGACGGTGTGTCGGCTCCAGGTGCGGCGGGGTTCCGATTGATGCCTCGTGCGGCAGTGATCGCCTCTCCCGGTTCCTGCCTGAGAGGACACGGGAGTAGCGGGTCGGTCGGTGTCGTGGGGGTAGTTTTCGTGTCGAGGGCAGTGTCGACGCGTTCGTGGGCCAGGGTGGCGGTCGGAGGTGGTACCTCGAGCGCCTGGCTGCTGCGTGGCGGCTGTCGTTGCTGGGGCCGGGTTGTCTTCTGGAGGGTCGTCCTGGGCAGTTGGGCAGCACCAAGAGCGGCACCTGTACCTCTTGCTCGTCTAGTTTGACGCGCGCTAGCAAGATCTGAGTTATCTCGCGTGCCGAGCCGTCGGGATGCACGCGTCGCGCAGGTCGTTGTCGTGGCCGAGTTGGCGGGCGAGGTCGGCGTTGATGAAACTTCGGGACGCCCCGGTGTCGACCGTGGCTTCCGTGCGCCGCCCTCCGATGGTCACTCTCGCTACTATCCGGCCGTCGTGTACTTGTAGCGGGTTTCTTAGTTGGTTGTCTGAGGAAGCGTCATGCCCGGCTGTTCCCGTGTCAGCTGGGGACGCAAGTCGTTTCCCGACGGGTCCTGGCGGCAACAGCCCACGGTGCGTGTTCCGCGCTTGCCGCATTCCCAACAGAAAAGGATCGATGGGTTGGTGCGGCTTCCTTGCGGGTTCCGAGGTGTTCCAGTGGGGCTTTCGGAATTGGGCCCGATTCGTCCCGCTTTCGTTTTGTTGTGCCGTTGGCCGCGTGTATCTGGGTGGTTGTCGAGGGGGGATGAGGATCGCTGGTATGCTCCGCTCCTGGATACTCTCGAATTCTTTGGCCAACATTGTCAGTTGCGTCAGACTTCTCAGTTCGTGCCTTCGCACATACAGCTGGTACGCCGGGAGGGTGTTGTCATATATCCGGCTTAGTTCTTTGGCTTCGTCGTACCCGGCGTGGTGCATGAGCAACCGGAGCTCGATGACGAAGTCCATGAACGGTTCGCCCGCCGCTTGTTTGCGGTCCCTGATCTGGTCTTCCAATTGCTCGAAGTACCGGGGAGGCAGGAAAAAGCCTAGGAATTCCTGGCGGAAATCGGCCCATGAGGCGCTCTGGAGTCGGCTGGTGCGGAACCAACGGTTGGCTCGGTCGGTGAGGAGCTCTGCCATGGCTTGCGGCACGTAGTTCATGTCTACCCCGTACGCGAGGGCACGCTCTTCCAGTAGTTCGACGAACGACAGTGGGTCGTCCTGCCCGTCAAGCTGGATTCCCCACTTTCGGATCCGTTCCGCCATCTGTGCGGCGTGACTGTAGGAATGGCCGTCTGTGGGGCCATTTCCTCCTGCTGCCGGCTAGACCCTTCTCATGGGCGAAGGCCTTGGCTCCGGGGGCGGGGGCTTCGGTAGATCTTCGGCGGTTATCGATGTCGGTGAGGTGTTGGCTGTGTCTTCCATGATTCCTGGAACTTGTAGGCTGAGTTTGGGGTCCGTCTTCCGCTTCTCTGTTGGTGCTGAGGTGTCGGGCTGGGGCGATCTGGCTCGTCCTGGCGATCTGGCGTACTGCCGCTCGAGCTCCGCCAACCAGACCCAGGCGTCGTGTTCGAGGGGCCCGGCGACTAGTTCGGCGAAACTCCTCCGCAAATCTTCCACGTTCCCCTCGCGGCTGAATCCGAATTACTCCGCGAAGGACTCCAGCTCCTCTCGGCGACGTTTGTGTATCCAGCCGGTACTCACACCTGGGTTGGCGACGAATTCTCCAGGGTAATACCCGCTGGCCTGTTCCTCTGTGTGGGATTCCATCGCTCCGATCGTTACTTGAGTTGGCTGTTTCGCTGGGCTTGCGCTTTTCCTTCACTAGGGCACTATGTCGAGCTTCGCGACTGACGCTTCGAATTTCTTCTCGGGGTGACGGCACTGTTCGCGTTTCTCTGTCGCTGTGTCGCGCTTTCGTCTGCTCGTTGCGCAACTCTTGCCGTTGATATTGCGCGAGGTTGGGGTTTTTTTGGGTTGTTCTCTTGTGTTCTTGCTCTAGCGGCCGTGGGGTTTTATTCCACAAACCCTCGCTGACGCTCCCTTGGGTCCCTGCTCGGGCGACACTTGTGATGGACCTATTTCAGGCTGAGGTAAGCTCAGTCCCGTCCAGGGGTCAATCCACAAGAAATTTGTAGAAATGGATGGAACCTTAAGGGCGGCGTCAGAGGGCGGCCTGTCGTAGAGAGGTGGATCGGGGCTTGGGCGGGCGTTGCTAGCGTTGTGTATATGAAACGACCGTGTGGACACGGGGTGGGGCGACGTCGGTGCCTCGGCTGATTGGGATGAACTTACGCAATCGGGTGTTTTTACTTTGCAAATTTGATACTTTATTGTATTTCTTAGCGGTTTAAATGACTTATTTTTAATTGGGCGCCGATGTCTTCTGGTGGGTTCCGGGTACCGCGTCTGTACTCCGGACTGGGTCTCTGCGTAAGTTTTGGTACGACGACCGTACTGTGAGCCGGATCTCTGCGTAAGTTGCCTTTTCAGTCGGCGTCTATTTATACGCCAATGGGCGCTGTGTCAGCGGGTTCAGAAGTGCACTTCCGCGTCGGGGTGCAATTCGCCGTTCTGGCGATCGCGGGTTGACCTAGTTCCGTCCTCTTCGTGTTTTTGGCGAGCTGGCGGGTTTGCCGTTGGGCGCTCGTCGTGGGCTTCCGCGGTGTCATCGTTTTGTAGTTGATGAACCCGGAAGACTGCGCCTGGCCGGTTGCTTGGTCTGGAGTGGTGGGAGTCCACGCGAACTGGTGTGTTTGGTCAGCGTTATGAAGACGGCGCGTGTCAATCGGCGGCTATGTGTGGAGGGGGGGGTGATCGTGTAGTAAATCAATTTACGTTGGGCGAGGTGTTGCAATTTAGTAGCCGGGTTTTTATGTTTGGCGTTGGGAGAGGCGTTGTAGCGAACCCTTTTGGGTTCGTTACAGCACAATAAATGTAGTTTAAATGATGATTAATAAAGATCCATAATAAGAACTCAAACATACATTGGCCAATGCGCCAAAGCTAAGCTTTTAACACGCCATCTTTTTTGGCTGACGTTTTAATCGGCCTTTTCCTCCCACTGTCTGTGCCACTGTGGCGAAATTCTGAGATATACGTTTTATAGTGACATCTAACAGAAGTGCGGATACCAAATTTGGTTACTCTAACCTTAATAGTCTCTGAGCTTTGTGGATGCCCCAGGTTTTTCGTCTTTTGCGGGGGCGGAAGGGGGTGTGGCGAAATTGTGACACAAAACGGTCAAGGTCCGATATCACAGGAGTGTGGATACCAAATTTGGTTGCTCTATTTCTTATAGGTTCTGAGATCCTTGAACTCATATTTTGCAATTGGCAAAACCGACCATGAAACCTGTGTGTTAGAGAGACAGAGCGAGAAAGAATGAAATTGTTTTCTTGATTCTGGCTATAATAATTATACGATCTGGTTGAGATTTTACACTCTAAAACATATAGTCATCCTCTACGATTCTGCGTTTTTGGTTTTATCGTATCTTTAAAAATGTGGATGCCAGAAATTTTCGTCCTTTGTGGGGGCGGAAGTGGGCGGGGCGAAGTTTTGAAATATTTTTGTGGCAGTGACATATCACAGAAGTCTGGATTCAAAACATCGTTGCTCTAGCTCTTATAGTCTTTCAGCACTAGGCGCTGAAGGGGACGGACAGACGGACGGACGGACGGACAGACGGACAGACAGACAGGGCTCAATCGACTCGGCTATTGATGCTGATCAAGAATATATATACTTTATGGGTTCGGAAACGATTCCTTCTGGACGTTACACACATCCACTTTTACCACAAATATACTCAATACTCAATACTCATACCCAATACTCATTTTGAGTATCGGGTATAAAAAAGGGAAGAAAGATTGGATGAGGCCTTGATTTCCGGTAGAAGCAGTTCCCTCTCTCCTCGTGGTATCTGAACAGTACGGACGTACTTATCCAGCTCTACAAAAAAAAAACGAGGGGGAACGTTGTGAGTTGCTGCGGACACCGCAACTCTACAGTTATACCCGATACTAAGTCAGTATGGCTCTCCTCCGGCAGCGCCGCTAATATTAAACGACACGACAAAGAGTGCGTGCGAGAGAGACAGAAAATCAGTCTGAGCGTGACGTCGGGCGCTGCGTAGCCAATGCAAATTGATTTGTTCCTTTTGGCTACAAAAATTATCTGATCTGATCCAGATTCAGCAATCTCATAGATGTAAGATTAATATTAAAGTATCGTTTATTAATAATGTTTTGATCGAAAAAGGATACAAAGTGTTTGATTTAAGATGTGCAATTAATGATTCTGTTCTTCCGACTTTTTGTTCAACTTTCTGCTTCTACTTCCAACAACCGACTCCCATATCGATAACCCCTTATCGGCTAGGTCTTTTAAACATCGGTTAAGTCTGGTTATATCGGTTAGGTCTTATCGATGGTATCTTAAGTTCAAATGTTAATTTAGATGGGATAGTGTTAACTGCTTGATACACTGTCCTTTACATTCGGCCCTCCTGCTCATCTTCATCTGTCCCAGATGATATCTCAGAACCTATAAGAAATAGAGCAACCAAATTTGGTATCCACACTCCTGTGATATCGGACCTTGACCGTTTTGTGTCACAATTTCGCCACACCCCCTTCCGCCCCCGCAAAAGACGAAAAACCTGGGGCATCCACAAAGCTCAGAGACTATTAAGGTTAGAGTAACCAAATTTGGTGCACACACTCCTTTAAGATGTCACTATAAAACGTGTATCTCAAAATTTCGCCCCACCCCCTTCCGCCCACACAAAGGACGAAAATCTGTTGCATCCACAATATTGCAGATTCGAGAAAAACTAAAAACGGAGAATCATAGATAACGACCATATCTATCAGATTGCTGAATCTGGATCAGATCAGATAATTTTTGTAGCCAAAAGGAACAAATCAATTTGCAGTGGCTACGCAGCGCCCGACGTCACGCTCAGACTGATTTTCTGTCTCTCTCGCACGCTCTCTTTGTCGTGTCGTTTAATATTAGCGGCGTCTGCCGGAGGAAAGCCATACTGACTTAGTATCGGGTATAACTGTAGAGTTGCGGTGTCCGCAGCAACTCACAACGTTCCCCCTCGTTTTTTTCTATAAACAAAATAATTTTATTTTTAGACCGCAGAGAATCCGCTCCAGGGGCATCTTTTCATCAGCGTAAGTTAGGATTTCGAAGTGGACCGAAAGCCGCTTCAGGTGCCCATTCGACCAAAGCTGCGATTGGGGTATTTTGAATTGGTTGAAGGTGCTCCTGAACATGCAGAACTTCACTTTGTCCGCACCAGATAGCTGTTCAAGGGCTCTTTGTGGCACGTCCAGTGGCTTGCGGATCAGCTTGAGCTTTTCGATGCGCCTCTTGTTCGAGTAGTCCAGCTCGTGTTTGTTCCCACCCACAAAGGATATAGCCCTCTGCAACTTTCCGCTCCACACCATTTGCAGGTAAGCAATGGCCAGAGTGGGATACAGCATCACGTATACTTCATACTGTGACCTTCACGATCGTCTCGAACATTTGCTCATGGTCCTCGGGCACCTTATCTGGTAAGGCAGAACCTTTGCTGGGACCGAGACGAGTTTGTTTCAAAATTTCGCCACACCCCCTTCCGCCCCCGCAAAGGATGCAACTCTGGGGATATTCTCTCAGAGAGTATTAAAGCTAGAGTAACCAAATTTGGTATCCGCACTTCTGTTAGATCTCTCTATAAAACTCTTATCTCAAAATTTCGCCCCACCCCCTTCCGCCCACACAAAGGACGAAAATCTGTTGCATCCACAATATTGCAGATTCGAGAAAAACTAAAAACGGAGAATCATAGATAACGACCATATCTATCAGATTGCTGAATCTGGATCAGATCAGATAATTTTTGTAGCCAAAAGGAACAAATCAATTTGCAGTGGCTACGCAGCGCCCGACGTCACGCTCAGACTGATTTTCTGTCTCTCTCGCACGCTCTCTTTGTCGTGTCGTTTAATATTAGCGGCGTCTGCCGGAGGAAAGCCATACTGACTTAGTATCGGGTATAACTGTAGAGTTGCGGTGTCCGCAGCAACTCACAACGTTCCCCCTCGTCTTGATTCTGGCTATAATAATTATACGATCTGGTTGAGATTTTACACTCTAAAACATATAGTCATCCTCTACGATTCTGCGTTTTTGGTTTTATCGTATCTTTAAAAATGTGGATGCCAGAAATTTTCGTCCTTTGTGGGGGCGGAAGTGGGCGGGGCGAAGTTTTGAAATATTTTTGTAGCAGTGACATATCACAGAAGTCTGGATTCAAAACATCGTTGCTCTAGCTCTTATAGTCTTTCAGCACTAGGCGCTGAAGGGGACGGACAGACGGACGGACGGACAGACGGACAGACGGACAGACAGACAGGGCTCAATCGACTCGGCTATTGATGCTGATCAAGAATATAAATACTTTATGGGTTCGGAAACGATAACTTCTGGACGTTACACACATCCACTTTTACCACAAATATAATATACCCCAGTACTCATTTTGAGTATCGGGTATAAAAAATTGAAGAAAGATTGGATGAGGCCTTGATTTCCGGTAGAAGCAGTTCCCTCTCTCCTCGTGGTATCTGAACAGTACGGACGTACTTATCCAGCTCTACAAAAAAAAAAATAAAAGTTAAAATCAAATAAAAGTTCTCGGGTGAGACCAGGGAAAATGGAGCCAAGAATTGGTGGCAGCCCTCGGCGGCGTTTGAGAGGTGGTGTTGGCGTAGTAGTACCAATGATCCGATGGCGGGGCGCCATAGTCGCCGGCGGAGGTTGTAATGTCTCCCTTGCTCTTGGCTGGCTCTCTGGATGTTGTTTCGGACGATGGCGAATACTTCTTTTAGTCTCGTCGCTTTGCTGCTGGCCGTCTCTTGTGTACTCCCTGTCCCGGGCGTGACTTCGTCGTAAAGGGTGCCGGGGAGTCGGGGTTCTCTTCCTTGCAGGAGGAAAGCGGGGCTGAATCCGGTCGTCTCGGAGACGCTGGAGTTGATCGCCAATGTCATCTCGGGTAGGAGTTCGTCCCACGTGTTCTGGCGGTCGTCGACGAACTGTGCGATCATCGTTTTCACAGTCCGATTGGCTCTCTCCGTCGGGTTTTCTTGGGGGCAATACGGGGCTGTGTGTTGTAGGTCCACGCCTGCGGTTCGCAGGAATGTTTTAAACGATCGGCTGGTGAACTGGGTTCCGTTGTCGCTCACGAATAGTTTCGGCACGCCGAGGCTGCTCAGTATTCGTTCTCTGAAGGCTCGTTCGAGGTTCGCTGTTGTCGCTTTCTTGAGGGGTACCAGTTCGACCCACTTGGAGAAAGTGTCGAAGAAGACCAATAAGATGGTGTTCCCGTGCTTGGACCGTGGTAATGGTCCGACGAAATCGGCACACAGGGTGGCGAAGGGTTCTTCGGCTTTGCGTGTGAGCATCCTGCCCACGGCCTTGCGCTGTGTGGCCTTGAACTTCTGGCAGCTTACGCAGCCCTGCACGTACCGTCGTACGTCTCGGTGTAGTCCTGGCCAGTAATATCGTTGCGTTGTCCTCAGGATGGTTTTCCGGACGCCGAGGTGTCCTGCTGTTGGTTCGTCATGGCATTCGCGGAGTAATCTCGTTCGGCCGTTTTTAGGCACGCATAGTTTCCACGGTATGTGGTCGTCGTCGTCGGCTCCGTGTAGCGGTATAGCTGCCCGTTTTCGTGCGTGTAGTCCGGGTATTTCTGGGGTTCGTCTTGGACTTGCTGGATCCTTTGTTTAAGCCAGGTGCATGCTGTGTCGTCTTCCTCCTCGATGCGGGAGAGGGTCTCCAATGGTTGTCTTGACAGCGCGTCAGCGACTACGTTCTGGTTGCCGGCCCGATAGTGCACGTCGTATTGGTATTGCTGTAGTTCGAGCGCCCATCTTGCTACTCTACCGTAAGGGCTCTGGAGGGTATTCAGCCACTTTAGTGCGAGATGAACGGTTATGACGTCGAATCGGTAGCCTTCGAGATAGCATCGCAGTTTTCGGATCGCCCAGATGACGGCGAGGCATTCCTTGTCGGTGGCCGAGTAATTTTCTTCTGCCTTGTTGAGGCGTCGACTGACGTATGCGATGACCCGCTCTTTCCCTTCCAACTCTTGGGTGAGGACCGCGCCTACTCCAAGGTTGCTTGCGTCCGTCTGCAGGGAAAATTTGACGTTAAAGTCTGGGCAGGCGAGTACCGGTGCGGTGGTGAGCAGTGTTTTCAGCTCGTCGAAGGCGTCTGGTTGTTCTTGGCCCCATGTCTATGCTTTCCCTTTCTTCAGCAGCAGTGACATTGGTTGGACCACGGTGGCAAAGTTTGGGACAAATCTGCGGTACCAACCGGCCGTGCCTACGCATTGTCGTAGCTCCTTCGGGTTGGACAGCGGCCTCAGATCCTTTACGACTGCGATTTTGTCGGGGTCCGTGTGGATACCTTCTTCGCTGATCATGTGGCCCAAGTATTTTATCCGGCGTTGGAAGAAGGCGCACTTGTCCGTGTTGATCCGTAGGTTTGCCTTTCGCAGTCGTGCGAAGACTTCTTTTACGTTGTTCAGGTGTTCCTGGAAGCTTTTCCCGGCGATGACGATGTCGTCGAGATATGCGAACGCGAATGGTTCCATGTCTGCGCCGATAACGGCGTCGAGGGTGTGTGTGAACCGAAAGGCATTACTTTCCATTGGTATAATCCTCGGCCGGGTATCGTGAATGCCGTGGCTTCCCGGCTGTCCCGGGCCATTGGTATCTGCCAGTACCCGTTTTTCAGGTCCAGGGTCGTGATGAAGTGGGCATTTCGGAGTCGCTCTAGTGTGTAGTTGATCCTGGGTAGCGGGTACGCGTCCGGGATAGAACGCTCGTTTAGCTGCCGATAATCTACACACATGCGCCATCTCCCGTCCCTTTTGCGGACCAGGACGATTGGCGCGCTGTGGGGGCTCCGGGATGGTTCGATTAGGTCCTCTGCTATCAGTTGGTCGACCTGTTCATCGATGATCCGCCGCACGGCTGCATTTTTCGGGTAGTACCGCTGTTTTATGGGTCGGTTGTCTCTCATGACGATGGTGTATTCTGTTAGATCCGTCGTCCCTCGGGGGCCTGCGAGTGTCGGCAATTTTTCGTCTAGAAATTCCTGTATTCTCGGCGCGATGTCGGGAGGCCATGGGTCGGAGATTCGTTCCGAATCGTCCTCCGGTGGTTCGTCGATTCCTGGGTCGCAAGTGTAGTCGGGGTTCTCGGGGAGGATCGTTGTGTCGAATGCGCTTGGTGGTTCGACTTCGCGAGTGTATTCGCTTATGCCGGCGACGACGGCGGGTGCGTCGCTCAGGTGTGGGGTGCTCGTGTGTGTCCTGGGGGGTGCTTGCGCGACGTTGTACTCGGCGTGATGTACGAACGTGCGGGTCTCGATTGCGGTCGTAGCGTTTGACCGACGGCTAGTTTGGGCGGTGGGGTTCACCGACATGGCTCCAGGCGTGGTGCTGGGCCGCATGCCGGCGCCGTACGAGGTGTTGCCCGGGAGGCGTTCCATGATGTCGGTGACGATCGACGGTGTGCCGGCTCCAGGTGCGGCGGGGTTCCGATTGATGCCTCGTGCGGCAGTGATCGCCTCTCCCGGTTCCTGCCTGAGAGGACGCGGGAGTAGCGGATCGGTCGGTGTCGTGGGGGTAGTTTTCGCGTCGAGGGCAGTGTCGACGCATTCGTGGGCCAGGGTGGCGGTCGGAGGTGGTACCTCGAGCGCCTGGCTGCTGCGTGGCGGCTGTCGTTGCTGGGGCCGGGTTGTCTTCTGGAGGGGCGTCCTGGGTTCCTTTCCCATTGTTGGTGGAACCGCGTCGGTGCCCTCGGGAGACCGGCTCGCTTTCTCCGTTGCTTTGCTTGGTTTTGGGTTTCTCGGAGTGAGCCTGGGGCTGGTGGGGGCGTTGGGGGCCCTGGAGATGGAGGCGTGTGTTGCCACATTGTATTGTGGTTTCGATGGCGCACAGGAAGTCCATCCCTATGATGGCTTGCTCTAGCATGTTGGGCAGCACCAAGTGCGGCACCTGTACCTCTTGCTCGTCTAGTTTGACGCGCGCTAGCAAGATCTGAGTTATCTCGCGTGCCGAGCCGTCGGCTAGGCGTATCGGGACGCACGCGTCGCGCAGGTCGTTGTCGTGGCCGAGTTGGCGGGCGAGGTCGGCGTTGATGAAACTTCAGGACGCCCCGGTGTCGACCGTGGCTTCCGTGCGCCGCCCTGCGATGGTCACTCTCGCCACTATCCGTCGTGTACTTGTAGCGGGTTTCTTAGTTGGTTGTCTGAGGAACATTCGTCCCGCTTTCGTTTTGTTGTGCCGTTGGCCGCGTGTATCTGGGTGGTTGTCGAGGGGGGATGAGGATCGCTGGTATGCTCCGCTCCTGGATACTCTCGAATTCTGTGGCCAACATTGTCAGTTGCGTCAGACTTCTCAGTTCGTGCCTTCGCACATACAGCTGGTACGCCGGGAGGGTGTTGTCATATATCCGGCTTAGTTCTTTGGCTTCGTCGTACCCGGCGTGGTGCATGAGCAACCGGAGCTCGATGACGAAGTCCTTGAACGGTTCGCCCGCCGCTTGTTTGCGGTCCCTGATCTGGTCTTCCAATTGCTCGAAGTACCGGGGAGGCAGGAAAAAGCCTAGGAATTCCTGGCGGAAATAGGCCCATGAGGCGCTCTGGAGTCGGCTGGTGCGGAACCAACGGTTGGCTCGGTCGGTGAGGAGCTCTGCCATGGCTTGCGGCACGTAGTTCATGTCTACCCCGTACGCGAGGGCACGCTCTTCCAGTAGTTCGACGAACGACAGTGGGTCGTCCTGCCCGTCAAGCTGGATTCCCCACTTTCGGATCCGTTCCGCCATCTGTGCGGCGTGACTGTAGGAATGGCCGTCTGTGGGGCCATTTCCTCCTGCTGCCGGCTAGACCCTTCTCATGGGCGAAGGCCTTGGCTCCGGGGGCGTGGGCTTCGGTAGATCTTCGGCGGTTATCGATGTCGGTGAGGTGTTGGCTGTGTCTTCCATGATTCCTGGAACTTGTAGGCTGAGTTTGGGGTCCGTCTTCCGCTTCTCTGTTGGTGCTGAGGTGTCGGGCTGGGGCGATCTGGCTCGTCCTGGCGATCTGGCGTACTGCCGCTCGAGCTCCGCCAACCTGACCCAGGCGTCGTGTTCGAGGGGCCCGGCGACTAGTTCGGCGAAACTCCTCCGCAAATCTTCCACGTTCCCCTCGCGGCTGAATCCGAATTACTCCGCGAAGGACTCCAGCTCCTCTCGGCGACGTTTGTGTATCCAGCCGGTACTCACCCCTGGGTTGGCGACGAATTCTCCAGGGTAATACCCGCTGGCCTGTTCCTCTGTGTGGGATTCCATCGCTCCGATCGTTACTTGAGTTGGCTGTTTCGCTGGGCTTGCGCTTTTCCTTCACTAGGGCACTATGTCGAGCTTCGCGACTGACGCTTCGAATTTCTTCTCGGGGTGACGGCACTGTTCGCGTTTCTCTGTCGCTGTGTCGCGCTTTCGTCTGCTCGTTGCGCAACTCTTGCCGTTGATATTGCGCGAGGTTGGGGTTTTTTTGGGTTGTTCTCTTGTGTTCTTGCTCTAGCGGCCGTGGGGTTTTATTCCACAAACCCTCGCTGACGCTCCCTTGGGTCCCTGCTCGGGCGACACTTGTGATGGACCTATTTCAGGCTGAGGTAAGCTCAGTCCCGTCCAGGGGTCAATCCACAAGAAATTTGTAGAAATGGATGGAACCTTAAGGGCGGCGTCAGAGGGCGGCCTGTCGTAGAGAGGTGGATCGGGGCTTGGGCGGGCGTTGCTAGCGTTGTGTATATGAAACGACCGTGTGGACACGGGGTGGGGCGACGTCGGTGCCTCGGCTGATTGGGGTGAACTTACGCAATCGGGTGTTTTTACTTTGCAAATTTGATACTTTATTGTATTTCTTAGCGGTTTAAATGACTTATTTTTAATTGGGCGCCGATGTCTTCTGGTGGGTTCCGGGTACCGCGTCTGTACTCCGGACTGGGTCTCTGCGTAAGTTTTGGTACGACGACCGTACTGTGAGCCGGATCTCTGCGTAAGTTGCCTTTTCAGTCGGCGTCTATTTATACGCCAATGGGCGCTGTGTCAGCGGGTTCAGAAGTGCACTTCCGCGTCGGGGTGCAATTCGCCGTTCTGGCGATCGCGGGTTGACCTAGTTCCGTCCTCTTCGTGTTTTTGGCGAGCTGGCGGGTTTGCCGTTGGGCGCTCGTCGTGGGCTTCCGCGGTGTCATCGTTTTGTAGTTGATGAACCCGGAAGACTGCGCCTGGCCGGTTGCTTGGTCTGGAGTGGTGGGAGTCCACGCGAACTGGTGTGTTTGGTCAGCGTTATGAAGACGGCGCGTGTCAATCGGCGGCTATGTGTGGAGGGGGGGGGTGATCGTGTAGTAAATCAATTTACGTTGGGCGAGGTGTTGCAATTTAGTAGCCGGGTTTTTATGTTTGGCGTTGGGAGAGGCGTTGTAGCGAACCCTTTTGGGTTCGTTACAGCACAATAAATGTAGTTTAAATGATGATTAATAAAGATCCATAATAAGAACTCAAACATACATTGGCCAATGCGCCAAAGCTAAGCTTTTAACACGCCATCTTTTTTGGCTGACGTTTTAATCGGCCTTTTCCTCCCACTGTCTGTGCCACTGTGGCGAAATTCTGAGATATACGTTTTATAGTGACATCTAACAGAAGTGCGGATACCAAATTTGGTTACTCTAACCTTAATAGTCTCTGAGCTTTGTGGATGCCCCAGGTTTTTCGTCTTTTGCGGGGGCGGAAGGGGGTGTGGCGAAATTGTGACACAAAACGGTCAAGGTCCGATATCACAGGAGTGTGGATACCAAATTTGGTTGCTCTATTTCTTATAGGTTCTGAGATCCTTGAACTCATATTTTGCAATTGGCAAAACCGACCATGAAACCTGTGTGTTAGAGAGACAGAGCGAGAAAGAATGAAATTGTTTTCTTGATTCTGGCTATAATAATTATACGATCTGGTTGAGATTTTACACTCTAAAACATATAGTCATCCTCTACGATTCTGCGTTTTTGGTTTTATCGTATCTTTAAAAATGTGGATGCCAGAAATTTTCGTCCTTTGTGGGGGCGGAAGTGGGCGGGGCGAAGTTTTGAAATATTTTTGTGGCAGTGACATATCACAGAAGTCTGGATTCAAAACATCGTTGCTCTAGCTCTTATAGTCTTTCAGCACTAGGCGCTGAAGGGGACGGACAGACGGACGGACGGACGGACAGACGGACAGACAGACAGGGCTCAATCGACTCGGCTATTGATGCTGATCAAGAATATATATACTTTATGGGTTCGGAAACGATTCCTTCTGGACGTTACACACATCCACTTTTACCACAAATATACTCAATACTCAATACTCATACCCAATACTCATTTTGAGTATCGGGTATAAAAAAGGGAAGAAAGATTGGATGAGGCCTTGATTTCCGGTAGAAGCAGTTCCCTCTCTCCTCGTGGTATCTGAACAGTACGGACGTACTTATCCAGCTCTACAAAAAAAAACGAGGGGGAACGTTGTGAGTTGCTGCGGACACCGCAACTCTACAGTTATACCCGATACTAAGTCAGTATGGCTCTCCTCCGGCAGCGCCGCTAATATTAAACGACACGACAAAGAGTGCGTGCGAGAGAGACAGAAAATCAGTCTGAGCGTGACGTCGGGCGCTGCGTAGCCAATGCAAATTGATTTGTTCCTTTTGGCTACAAAAATTATCTGATCTGATCCAGATTCAGCAATCTCATAGATGTAAGATTAATATTAAAGTATCGTTTATTAATAATGTTTTGATCGAAAAAGGATACAAAGTGTTTGATTTAAGATGTGCAATTAATGATTCTGTTCTTCCGACTTTTTGTTCAACTTTCTGCTTCTACTTCCAACAACCGACTCCCATATCGATAACCCCTTATCGGCTAGGTCTTTTAAACATCGGTTAAGTCTGGTTATATCGGTTAGGTCTTATCGATGGTATCTTAAGTTCAAATGTTAATTTAGATGGGATAGTGTTAACTGCTTGATACACTGTCCTTTACATTCGGCCCTCCTGCTCATCTTCATCTGTCCCAGATGATAATATATCCTCGTTCTCTGAGAAAAAACGCCATAGCTTCATATTGTCACTGCTCGTTGCGGTGATGTTTGGCCCCTCGACTTGAGCAACCTTTCTGACATCGTAGCGACCGTTCCGCTTTACCTTGGTGACTTCATATGGGCCTAGATACTCGCTGGCCAACTTGCGTCCTGCGACGAACTGCGTCCTCTTGATCGCGACCATGTCTCCTAGTCTGTAGCCGTGCTCAGGTCGTCGTTTTTTATCATAATTGCGCTTGTACACCTCTTGCGCCTTCTCAATGTTTTGTTTCGCTTGGTCACGCAGTTCTTGGCGCTCGTTGTTAAACTGCGTAACCAACTCCTCGTTGAGAACCTCCAATAGTCGACTTTCAGCTTGTCTGTGCATCTTTGTCCCAAACATGACCTCGAATGGCGACGACTTCAACGTAGAATGCACATGCGAATTAATCGCCATCTGAACCTTTGGCACATGCTTGTACCACTTCGTTGACTCCTGAGCTGAGAGCTTTGCGATGATACCCAAAATTGAACGGTTCACCCGCTCAATCTGACCGTTGCCTCTCGCCACACCTGTCGTTGTACACACATGTTCGACTTTGTTCTCGTTGAGAAACTCGCTGAATGCGTTGGATGTAAACGCTGCTCCTCTGTCGCTGACTATGCGCTTGGGAAAACCAAACACAAATGACCAATCTCTCAGCCTCTTCACAACTTCTTCGTGACCTGTTGACTTAGTTGGGAACAGCCACACAAACTTGGAGAATGCATCTACCACAGCAAAAATGTACTTGTATTGCTTGGCTGTCGCATCCATTGGTCCCAAATGATCAACGTGCAGCGTGTATAGTGGTGTGTCACCCTTGTCAATGCAATGAAGATAGCCTTCTTGTTTGCCCAACTTTTTGCTGAAAATTATACAACTGATACAATTAGTAACCAACTTATTTACTTTCCGTTCAAGGTGCGGAATCCAGTATTGCTGCTGAACTGAGTGCATTGTCTTCGCTGTGGAGAAATGACCAACTTCATGCTATCCTTGAATGATTTCCCTTTCCATCAGCCTTGGAACCACCAATACGTCATTGCCATTTACAGATTTGAAGAGAAGACCTCCTTTTAGCTTGTAGTCTTGATATGGGTGCTGCTTCAGGATCTCAACTGTGGCTTTGATGAAATCGTCATCCTGCTGTGCTTTCTTTATCCGAGCGAACATGCATGTCTGCGGAAAACGACTGAGACAGTCCACGTGTCTCATTCTGTCCCCTGGGCGGTGTACTACTTTGAATGTAAAGTCCTCCATATACAGAATCCACTGGGAAACTTCTCTGGGTATATCTGCTTTCGTTGTTGTCTGCTTAAACGCCGCACAGTCAGTGGCAAGATCAAATTTGATCCCCAACAGGTAGTGACGAAACTTCTTGAGTGCGAGGTACGCAGCTTTGACCTCCAAATAGTAACTGTGACGTTTGGACTCAGCTTGTGTAGTCTTTTTACTCCAATAGTAAATCGGGTGGAAATTGCCATCAAACTGCTGCAACAAAACTGCTCCGAAACCTTCTTTGGATGCATCCGTGTGGAGTTCCGTTGGCGCTTCTCGTGAGTATAAATGTAATACAGGTGCGATTACAAGCAGATTCTTTAAGGTTTGTAGCGACTGTTGCTCTGCTTCGCCAATGTTGAAAACTGCTTCCTTCCTGAGTAGATTCGTGAGCGGCCGGGCAACTTGTGCATAGCCAGGGATGAACTTTCTGAAAAAGCCTGTGAGTCCCAGAAATGCTTGAACTGCTTTAATGTCTTTGGGCGTAGCAAACCGACTGACAGCTGCTGTCTTCTCTTTGCCGGGCCAGATTCTCCCGTCCTCAATGATATGGCCCAGAAAGCTAATGCGTGGCTGCATGAAGCTACATTTCTTCCACTTGATCTTTAGGCCAAACTTCGCAGCTGTCTCCAGAACCAACTTCGTCTTCCTCATGCACACCTCGGGCGACGCGGCGTAAACAATTATGTCGTCCATATAAAGCTGCATAATGTCAGAGTTGATTAATTCTTGAAAAATATAGCTTACGAACCGAATGAACGCAGCTGGCGAGTTCTTGAATCCGAAAGGCGCTTTATTAAACTCGAATAATCCCTCCTTTGTGACGAAGGCCGTATACGACTTGCTTTGCTCTTCCATAGGCACATGGAAAAATCCGTTTTCAAGGTCCATTATGGTAAACCACTTAGCCGACTGCAGCTTTTCCAAGACTTCCTCCATGATCGGGACTGGGAAGCAGTCCAGCAATACCATGCTGTTTAACTTCCTGTAGTCTACGCAAACTCTAAGTGTACCATCTTTTTTCTTCACGACGACAACTCTGCTCGCTACATTTGAAGACGACTTGCGTACGATTCCTTGCTCGATCCATTCTTCGACTTGCTTCTTTACGGCACTGGCTTCGTCTGTCGATAAACGACTCGGTGAGTGATGAAACGGCTTGATTACTCCGTCGGGAACTATCTTCAGTTGAATTGGAGACTGCTTTGCAACTTCTGTGGGCATTTGGTAACTGTTTCTTATCATCTGTTCAACGTCTTTTCGATATTGCGGTGGAGCTACAAAGGATGAATCTTCAGTTACATTATATATAAGAGCATGCTCATCTGTTGGCACAGGATCTGCGTCATGCTTCAAGAACGTGTATCCTTGCATATCAGCGACGAAACGGAACTTTTTAATGAAATCATGCCCCAAAAGTGCGTCGAAATCAATCTGGCTACTGGGGACTACTAAAAACTTCTGTGTGGTCTGCAAGTTATCCACGGTAACTTCTGCATTAAAGTATCCAACAGGCTTTGTTGATATCTGACCCAAACCACGCAACATAGTTGTGCACTTCAAAAGTTTAACGTTTTTCATGGTCTTCAACATACTCTCTTTGATTATGGTTACATCTGACCCTGTATCCACAAGACAGTCAACTACAATGCCGTTTATTTGAATTTCTTTCATGCGACTGCGATCCAAAATGACGCGAACTTTATCAACTTTATCAGCTTCATAAGGACAGTTACGCGAAATGTGACCATTCTGATTGCAGTTAAAACACTTCGTTTCGGCTTTGCAGTCTTTGCGTTTGTGTTCTCCTGATCCACAGTTATAGCAATATTCTTTTTTACCGCTTTGCCCACTTTGCTGCTTGAAACTCGTCTTATGCTGTTCGTTATTGCCCTTCTTCTCCAATATGTTCAAACGATCATAGATATCGAACTCTTCTTTCAAGGCCCTGAAGGTCTTACAGCGATACATGGCATACTTATACTCTTTTCTTATGTCCAGACCGTTCACAATATGGCTTATAACAGCAGCGTCTTCAACATGTCCGACTGCTGCTATTTTTCTCATCTGCAGCAAGTACTCGTGCATCGACTCACTACTCTTCCTCTTTCTTTCTTGCAGCAGCTTATGAATGTCTGCACTGTTATAGCTACATGTGAATTCATCCAATAATACGTTCTTGAGTTCCTCATAGGTGCACACGCATTCTGCTTCAAGGAAAAGCTTAGCTGCACCGGTCATTTTTCCTCTGGCCTGCACATACTTTTGCTTTTCAGTAAGCTCATATGCGTCGGCATTTTTTTCTAAAATCTCAAACCATTTTTCTATGGGAACCGATTTTCCATCACAATCGCTCACAACTTTTGTAAAATTATCTGGAGCGATCTTCATTTCTCGTTGCTCATCGCAAAGCACTTTCAAACTTAGCAACTTTATCATTTGATCAATCTTGTCCTCAGTATTCTTTTCCGCATTTTCTAAATCTTCCCTCTCGTTTGCAATCGGGCGCGACGTTCCTGGTACAGCTTCTTCCTTCTCTCTCTCTTTCCAGTGCAACGGCGGCGGTGTTTGCATCATTTTGCGGCTCTTTTCGACTTGTGTCTGTGTACCCGACGAGTGCTTGTCTTTTCTGTTTATAAGTGTGTATCACACACAACGTGTCTGTGCGTGTTTTTTCTGCTTATGTATGTACTGCGCACGGACAAGGCGACGCTGCGACGCGACAATGAATTTCACAATTTTTCAACCGAATTAAACGACTGATCTTTTATTAAAATCCGTGTCTACTGTTATGCTCACAGAATTTTGATTGTTCAACTTAATGTTTATAGCCACCAACAACAACTTTACAACTTCATGTAGCTACAAACAACAACTTTAACAACTTTTCAACAATCCTCTTCTTGCATCAGCTTCTGCTTTCTTCTGTTTTTCTTTTTCACACACTCTGAGCTCTTTATTCGACGCGGACGAGCCCCCAAATGTAAGATTAATATTAAAGTATCGTTTATTAATAATGTTTTGATCGAAAAAGAGTACAAAGTGTTTGATTTAAGATGTGCAATTAATGATTCTGTTCTTCCGACTTTTTGTTCAACTTTCTGCTTCTACTTCCAACAACCGACTCCCAAATCGATAACCCCTTATCGGCTAGGTCTTTTAAACATCGGTTAAGTCTGGTTATATCGGTTAGGTCTTATCGATGGTATCTTAAGTTCAAATGTTAATTTAGATGGGATAGTGTTAACTGCTTGATACACTGTCCTTTACATACATATTATTCATCTTATTTAAAATTATTATTCTTATATTTTTAGTTCTCTTATTGCCCTAGCTTATACTCATCCCTTAATTATATATAATTTTCTTTCTACCCATGTACTGTAACGAACCTAAAAGGTTTCGATACAATCCGTCCCCGACTTATAATGAGCGCATCGCACCACATCCCGCAACCAACGCCCCCTCTCCGAAAGCAACCACCGATCAACACGCGCCAACTCCATAACGCTGACCAAACACATCAGGTCACGCGGACTTTCCCCACTCCAGGCCAAGCCATCGGCCAAGTGCGGTCTTCCGGGTTCATCAACTGCGGAAAGTTGACGCCGCGAAAATCTGCGACGATCACCAAGAACGGCAAAGTGCACCCCGACGCGGAAGTGCATTTTTAAACACGCATACCCAGCAATACGGGCCTATAAAAAGACGACGACGAGAACCAACAGGCAACTTACGCAGAAACCCGGCTCGGAGTACAGACGTTGTACCCGGAACCTACAAGAAACACTGGCGACCAATTAAACTAAGTTCGTTTAAAGGGCTAAGAATTATAATAAAGTGTCGATTTATCAAAGTAACACCCGATTGCGTAAGTTCACTCCAATCAGGCGAGGCACCGACACTACCCCACCCCGAGTCCACGCACGCCGTTTCGTATACACGACGAGCAACGTTCACTCCAGCCCCGATCCAGTTCTCTACGAGAGGCCGCCCCCTGACGCCGCCCTTAAGTTTCCATCCATTTCTACAAATTTCTTGTGGATTGACCCCTGGACGGGACTGAGCTTACCTCAGCCTGAAATAGGTCCATCACAAGTGGCGCCCGAGCAGGGACCCAAGGGAACGTCAGCGAGGGTTTGTGGTATAAAAACGCTCGGCCACTAGAGCAAGAACACAAGAGAACAACCCAAAGAAAACCCCGACCTCGCGCAATATCAACGGCAAGAGTTGCGCAACGAGCAGACGAAAGCGCGACACAGCGACAGAGAAACGCGAACAGTGCCGTCACCCCGAGAAGAAATTCCAAGCGTCAGCCGCGAAGCTCGACACAGTGCCCTAGTGAAGGAAAAGCGCAAGCCCAGCGAAACTGCCAACTCAAATAACGATCGGAGCGATGGAATCCCACACAGAGGAACAGGCCAGCGGGTATTACCCTGGAGAATTCGTCGCCAACCCAGGGGTGAGTACCGGCTGGATACACAAACGTCGCCGAGAGGAGCTGGAGTCCTTCGCGGAGGAATTCGGATTCAGCCGCGAGGGGAACGTGGAAGATTTGCGGAGGAGTTTCGCCGAACTAGTCGCCGGGCCCCTCGAACACGATGCCTGGGTCAGGTTGGCGGAGCTCGAGCGGCAGTACGCCAGATCGCCAGGACGAGCCAGATCGCCCCAGCCCGACACCTCAGCACCAACAGAGAAGCGGAAGACGGACCCCAAACTCACCGACATCGATAACCGCCGAAGATCTACCGAAGCCCCCGCCCCCGGAGCCAAGGCCTTCGCCCATGAGAAGGATCTTGCCGACAGTAGGAGGAAATGGCCCCACAGACGGCCATTACTACAGTCACGCCGCACAGATGGCGGAACGGATCCGAAAGTGGGGAATCCAGTTTGAAGGGCAGTACAACCCACTGTCGTTCGTCGAACTACTGGAAGAGCGTGCCCTCTCGTACGGGGTAGAGCCAACCGTTGGTTCCGCACCAGCCGACTCCAGAGCGCCAGGAATTCCTAGCCTTTTTCCTGCCTCCCCTCGCCAACCCACACGCAGCCTGTCGACGCTGCGGAGAACCTGGACATGTTTCTCGCGACTGCACCAACCCACTGATCCTCTTTTGTTGGGAATGCGGAAAGCGCGGAACCCCAGCTGACACGGGAACAGCCGGGCACGACGCTTCCTCAGACAACCAACTAAGAAACCCGCTGCAAGTACACGACGGCCGGATAGTGGCGAGAGTGACCATCGGAGGACGGCGCACGGAAGCCACGGTCGACACCGGGGCATCCCGAAGTTTCATCAACGCCGACCTCGCCCGCCAACTCGACCACGACAACGACCAGCGCGACGCTTGCATCCCGATACGCCTAGCCGACGGCTCAGCACGCGAGATAACTCAGATCTTGCTAGCGCGCGTCAAACTAGACGAGCAAGAGGTACAGGTGCCGCTCTTGGTGCTGCCCAACATGCTAGAGCAAGCCATCATAGGGATGGACTTCCTGTGCGCCATCGAAACCACAATACAATGTGGCACCACACGCCTCCATCTTCAAGGCCCCCAACGCCCCATCCCAAACAAGCCGACTATCACCGCCAGCCAAGTACACGCCCCCGGACCCACGAACTCGAGACCTCCGCCGCCAACAAATTCCCCACCACGACACGAGATAAGAGCACAAGGAACAAGAAATACAGAACCCACGGCCACGACGAGGCACAGTAGCCCCAGGCCCACTCCGAGAAACCCAAAACTAAGCAAAGCAACGAAGAAAGCGAGCCGGTCTCCCGAGGGCACCGACGCGGTTCCACCAACGAAGGGAAAGGAACCCACGCCACGCAGCAGCCAGGCGCTCGAGGTACCACCTCCGACTGTCGCCCTGGCCCAATGCTCCAGCGTCCTCTCAGGCAAGAACCGGGAAAGGCGATTACTGCCACACGAGGCACCCATTGGAACCCCGACGCCCCGACCTTCATCGCCCAAACTAGCCGTTTGTCAATCGCTACGATCGCCATCGACACCCACACGTTCGTACATCACGCTGAGTACAACGTTGCGCAAGTGCCCCTCAGGACACACACGAGCCCCCTACTCATGATCGAGGCACCCGCCGTCGTCGACAGCATAAGCGAATACACTCGCGAAGTCGAACCACCAAGCGCATTCGACTCAACAATCCTCCCCGAAAACCCCGACCACACTTGCGACCCAGGGATCGACGAACCACCCGAGGATGATTCAGAACGGATCTCCGACCCATGGCCTCCCGACATCGTGCCGAAAATACAAGAATTTCTAGACGAGGAACACACCATGGTCATGAGGGACAACCGACCCATAAAACAGCGGTACTACCCGAAAAATCCACATTTGTAAAATGTACCGCTGCGTACGAGGTGTTGTCCGGGAGGCGTTCCATGATGTCGATGACGGTCGATGGTGTGTCGGCTCCAGGTGCGGCGGGGTTCCGATTGATGCCTCGTGCGGCGGTGATCGCCTTTCCCGGTTCCTGCCTGAGAGGACGTGGGGGTAGCGGGTCGGTCGGTGTCGCAGGGGTCGTTTTCGCGTCGAGGGCGGTGTCGTCGCGTTCGTGGGCCAGGGTGGCGGTCGGAGGTGGTACCTCGAGGGCCTGGCTGCTGCGTGGCGGCTGCCGTTGCTGGGGCCGGGTTGTCTTCTGGAGGGGCGTCCTGGGTTCCTTTCCCATCGTTGGTGGAACCGCGTCGGTGCCCTCGGGAGACCGGCTCGCTTTCTTCGTTGCTTTGCTTGGTTTTGGGTTTCTCGGAGTGAGCCTGGGGCTGGTGTGCCTCGTTGTGGCCATGGGTTCTGTGTTCCTCGTTCCTTGTGCTCGTGTCTCGTGTCGTGGCGGAGGGTTCGTTGGCGGCGGGGGTCTCAAGTTCTGGGGTCCGTGGGCGTGTACTTGGCTGGCGGTGATCATCGGTGTGTTTGGGAGGGAGCGTTGGGGGCCTTGAAGATGGAGGCGTGTGGTGCCACATTGTATTGTGGTTTCGATGGCGCACAGGAAGTCCATCCCTATGATGGCTTGCTCTAGCATGTTGGGCAGCACCAAGAGCGGCACCTGTACCTCTTGCTCGTCTAGTTTGACGCGCGCTAGCAAGATCTGAGTTATCTCGCGTGCTGAGCCGTCGGCTAGGCGTATCGGGATGCAAGCGTCGCGCAGGTCGTTGTCGTGGCCGAGTTGGCGGGCGAGGTCGGCGTTGATGAAACTTCGGGATGCCCCGGTGTCGACCGTGGCTTCCGTGCGCCGTCCTCCGATGGTCACTCTCGCCACTATCCGGCCGTCGTGTACTTGCAGCGGGTTTCTTAGTTGGTTGTCTGAGGAAGCGTCGTGCCCGGCTGTTCCCGTGTCAGCTGGGGTTCCGCGCTTTCCGCATTCCCAACAAAAGAGGATCAGTGGGTTGGTGCAGTCGCGAGAAACATGTCCAGGTTCTCCGCAGCGTCGACAGGCTGCGTGTGGGTTGGCGAGGGGAGGCAGGAAAAAGGCTAGGAATTCCTGGCGCTCTGGAGTCGGCTGGTGCGGAACCAACGGTTGGCTCGGTTGGTGAGGAGCTCTGCTATGGCTCGCGGCACGTAGTTCATGTCTACCCCGTACGAGAGGGCACGCTCTTCCAGTAGTTCGACGAACGACAGTGGGTCGTCCTGCCCGTCAAACTGGATTCCCCACTTTCGGATCCGTTCCGCCATCTGTGCGGCGTGACTGTAGTAATGGCCGTCTGTGGGGCCATTTCCTCCTGCTGCCGGCAAGACCCTTCCCTTGGCTCCGGGGGCGGGGGCTTCGGTAGATCTTCGGCGGTTATCGATGTCGGTGAGGTGCTGGCTTTGCCTTCCATGAGTCCTGGAACTTGTAGGCTGAGTTTGGGGTCCGTCTTCCGCTTCTCTGTTGGTGCTGAGGTGTCGGGCTGGGGCGATCTGGCTCGTCCTGGCGATCTGGCGTACTGCCGCTCGAGCTCCGCCAACCTGACCCAGGCATCGTGTTCGAGGGGCCCGGCGACTAGTTCGGCGAAACTCCTCCGCAAATCTTCCACGTTCCCCTCGCGGCTGAATCCGAATTCCTCCGCGAAGGACTCCAGCTCCTCTCGGCGACGTTTGTGTATCCAGCCGGTACTCACCCCTGGGTTGGCGACGAATTCTCCAGGGTAATACCCGCTGGCCTGTTCCTCTGTGTGGGATTCCATCGCTCCGATCGTTACTTGAGTTGGCAGTTTCGCTGGGCTTGCGCTTTTCCTTCACTAGGGCACTGTGTCGAGCTTCGCGGCTGACGCTTGGAATTTCTTCTCGGGGTGACGGCACTGTTCGCGTTTCTCTGTCGCTGTGAACTCTTGCCGTTGATATTGCGCGAGGTCGGGGTTTTCTTTGGGTTGTTCTCTTGTGTTCTTGCTCTAGCGGCCGTGGGGTTTTATTCCAAAACCCTCGCTGACGTTCCCTTGGGTCCCTGCTCGGGCGCCTCTTGTGATGGACCTATTTAAGACTGAGGTAAGCTCAGTCACGTCCAGGGGTCAATCCACAAGAAATTTGTAGAAATGTGATGGAACCTTAAGGGCGGCGTCAGGGGGCGGCCTGTCGCAGAGAGGTGGATCGGGGCTTGGGCGGGCGTTGCTAGCGTTGTGTGTGTGAAACGACCGTGTGAACTCGGGGCGGGGCGACGTCGGTGCCTCGGCTGATTGGGGTGAACTTACGCAATCGGGTGTTTTTACTTTGAAAATTTGACACTTTATTGTATTTCTTATTTTTAATTGGGCGCCGATGTCTTCTGGTGAGTTCCGGGTACCGCGTCTGTACTCCGGGCCGGGTCTCTGCGTAAGTTGCTTTCTGGTTTTCAGTCGGCGTCTATTTATACGCCAATGGGCGCTGTGTCAGCGGGTTCAGAAGTGCACTTCCGCGTCGGGGTGCACTTCGTCGTTCTGGCGATCGCGGGTTGACCTAGTTCTGTCCCTTCGTGTTTTTGGCGAGCTGGCGGGTTTGCTGTTGGGTGCTTGTCGTAGGCTTCCGCGGTGTCATCTTTTTGTATTCGATGAACCCGGAAGACTGCGTCTGGCCGGTTGCTTGGTCTGGAGTGGGGGAAGTCCGCGTGACCTGGTGTGTTTGGTCAGCGTTATGAAGACGGCGCGTGTCAATCGGTGGCTATGTGTGGAGGGGGGGAGTTCGTGTAGTAAATCAATTTACGTTGGGCGAGGTGTTGCAATTTAGTAGCCGGGTTTTTATTGGGCGTTGGGAGAGGCGAACCCTTTTGGGTTCGTTACACCCTCCCCTTTCTTCCCCGACGAGAGTCACGAAGACCCGTGCGTGGGGCGTGCGGCGGTGGGTTGTTGACTCGGATGGCTTCGCCTTCTTCTGGTGAGAGTGCACTGATTGATGGGAGCCAGAGTTGCGGCTATTTAAGCCGTTCTGCAGGGTCCGTATTTGCGGAGCAAGCTTTTCTTCTCTCTTCCGTGTTGCACCGGGGGTACGTTTTGGGGTCGCCGCCGACTTGCGATCATCTCGTCTCTTGCCTCGTTAGCGGGTCTGATTACTTCGTGGTCGAGGGGTTTGTTGTGCTCGCGTTGTTGTTGGCGTTGCGCCGCCGGTCGGTGTTTCGCTGACGTTGTCTCCCTTGGCCGGGTGCCCCGGGTTCTGCCGACTCTGCGGTGCCGCGGTCGGGGCGTCGGGTTGCTGTTTCATTGGTTTCTTCCGCGATGTCAGCATTCCTGTGTAGGCCCGTGGGCTCGTCGGGCTCGTGGTCGTGGAACTCTCTCAGGTCGTTGATATTCGCGGTCTTCTGTTTCCGGCTTTCGCAATGTTGTAATTTGCCGATGTTTGGCGATGGAAAACTGTTGACTCGGTAGGGGCCGTCGAACTTCGGAGCTAACTTTGCCGCGAAGCCCTCGGCGGCGTTGGAGAGGTGGTGTTGGCGTAGTAGTACCAATGATCCGATGGCGGGGCGCCATAGTCGCCGGTGGAGGTTGTAATGTCTCCCTTGCTCTTGGCTGGCTCTCTGGATGTTGTTTCGGACGATGGCGAATACTTCTTTTAGTCTCGTCGCTTTGCTGCTGGCCGTCTCTTGTGTCTCTTGTATCGTGACTTCGTCGTAAAGGGTGCCGGGGAGTCGGGGTTCTCTTCCTTGGAGGAGGAAAGCGGGGCTGAATCCGGTCGTCTCGGAGACGCTGGAGTTGATCGCCAATGTCATCTCGGGTAGGAGTTCGTCCCACGTGTTCTGGTGGTCGTCGACGAACTGTGCGATCATCGTTTTTACAGTCCGATTGGCTCTCTCCGTCGGGTTTTCTTGGGGGCAATACGGGGCTGTGTGTTGTAGGTCCACGCCAGCCGTTCGCAGGAATGTTTTAAACGATCGTCTGGTGAACTGGGTTCCGTTGTCGCACACGAATAGTTTCGGCACGCCGAAGCTGCTCAGTATTCGTTCTCTGAAGGCTCGTTCGAGGTTCGCTGTTGTCGCTTTCTTGAGGGGTACCAGTTCGACCCACTTGGAGAAAGTGTCGAAGAAGACCAGTAAGATGGTGTTCCCAAGCTTGGACCGTGGTAATGGTCCGACGAAATCGGCACACAGGGTGGCGAAGGGTTCTTCGGCTTTGCGTGTGAGCATCCTGCCCACGGCCTTGCGCTGTGTGGCCTTGAACTTCTGGCAGCTTACGCAGCCCTGCACGTACCGTCGTACGTCTCGGTGTAGTCCTGGCCAGTAATATCGTTGCGTTGTCCTCAGGATGGTTTTCCGGACGCCGAGGTGTCCTGCTGGTGGTTCGTCATGGCATTCGCGGAGTACTCTCGATCGGCCGTTTTTAGGCACGCATAGTTTCCACGGTATGTGGTCGTCGTCGTCGGCTCCGTGTCCTAGATAGCGGTAAGCTGCCCGTTTTCGTGCGTGTAGTCCGGGTATTTATGGGGTTCGTCTTGGACTTGCTGGATCCTTTGTTTAAGCCAGGTGCATGCTGTGTCGTCTTCCTCCTCGATGCGGGAGAGGGTCTCCAATGGTTGTCTTGACAGCGCGTCAGCGACTACGTTCTGGTTGCCGGCCCGATAGTGCACGTCGTATTGGTATTGCTGTAGTTCGAGCGCCCATCTTGCTACTCTACCGTAAGGGCTCTCGAGGGTATTCAGCCACTTTAGTGCGAGATGATCGGTTATGACGTCGAATCGGTAGCCTTCGAGATAGCATCGCAGTTTTCGGATCGCCCAGATGACGGCGAGGCATTCCTTGTCGGTGGCCGAGTAGTTTTCTTCTGCCTTGTTGAGGCGTCGACTGACGTATGCGATGACCCGCTCTTTCCCTTCGATCTCTTGGGTGAGGACTGCGCCCACTCCAAGGTTGCTTGCGTCCGTCTGCAGGGAAAATTTGACGTTAAAGTCTGGGCAGGCGAGTATCGGTGCGGTGGTGAGCAGTGTTTTCAGCTCATCGAAGGCGTCTTGTTGTTCTTGGCCCCATGTCCATGCTTTCCCTTTCTTCAGCAGCAGTGACATTGGTTGGACTACGGTGGCAAAGTTTGGGACAAATCTGCGGTACCAACCGGCCATGCCTACGCATTTTTGTAGCTCCTTCAGGTTGGACGGCGGCCTCAGATCCTTTACGGCTGCGATTTTGTCGGCGTCCGTGTGGATACCTTCTTCGCTGATCACGTGGCCCAGGTATTTTATCCGGCGCTGGAAGAAGGCACACTTGTCCGTGTTGACCCGTAGGTTTGCCTTTCGCAGTCGTGCGAAAACTTCTTTTACGTTGTTCAGGTGTTCCTGGAAGCTTTTCCCGACGATGACGATGTCGTCGAGATATGCGAACGCGAATGGTTCCATGTCTGCGCCGATAACGGCGTCGAGGGTCCGTTGAAACGTGGCTCCCGCGGAGTGTAAACCGAAAGGCATTACTTTCCATTGGTATAATCCTCGGCCGGGTATTGTGAATGCCGTGGCTTCCCGGCTGTCCCGTGCCATTGGTATGAAGTGGGCATTTCGGAGTCGCTCTAGTATGTCGCTGATCCTGGGTAGCGGGTACGCGTCCGGGATAGAACGCTCGTTTAGCTGCCGATAATCTACACACATGCGCCATCTCCCGTCCTTTTTGCAGACCAGGACGATTGGCGCGCTGTGGGGGCTCCGGAATGGTTCCGGGATCCGCCGCATGGCTGGATTTTTCGGGTAGTACCGCTGTTTTATGGGTCGGTTGTCTCTCATGACGATGGTGTGTTCTGTTAGATCCGTCGTCCCTCGGAGGCCTGCGAGTGTCGGCAGTTCTTCGTCTAGAAATTCCTGTATTCTCGGAGCGATGTCGGGAGGCCATGGGTCGGAGATTCGTTCCGAATCGTCCTCCGGTGGTTCGTCGATTCCTGGGTCGCAAGTGTAGTCGGGGTTCTCGGGGAGGATCGTTGTGTCGACTTCGCGAGTGTATTCGGTAATGCTGGCGACGACGGCGGGTGCGTCGCTCAGGTGTGGGGTGCTCGTGTGTGTCCTGGGGCGTGCTTGCGCGACGTTGTACTCAGCGTGATGTACGAACGTGCGGGTCTCGATGCTAGCGTTTGACCAACGACTAGTTTGGGCGATGAAGGTTACCGACATGGCTCCAGGCGTGGAGCGGCGCCGTACGAGGTGTTGTCCGGAAGGCGTTCCATGATGTCGGTGACGGTCGATGGTGTGTCGGCTCCAGGTGCGGCGGGGTTCCGATTGATGCCTCGTGCGGCGGTGATCGCCTTTCCCGGTTCCTGCCTGAGAGGACGTGGGGGTAGCGGGTCGGTCGGTGTCGCAGGGGTCGTTTTCGCGTCGAGGGCGGTGTCGTCGCGTTCGTGGGCCAGGGTGGCGGTCGGAGGTGGTACCTCGAGCGCCTGGCTGCTGCGTGGCGGCTGCCGTTGCTGGGGCCGGGTTGTCTTCTGGAGGGGCGTCCTGGGTTCCTTTCCCATCGTTGGTGGAACCGCGTCGGTGCCCTCGGGAGACCGGCTCGCTTTCTTCGTTGCTTTGCTTGGTTTTGGGTTTCTCGGAGTGAGCCTGGGGCTGGTGTGCCTCGTTGTGGCCATGGGTTCTGTGTTCCTCGTTCCTTGTGCTCGTGTCTCGTGTCGTGGCGGAGGGTTCGTTGGCGGCGGGGGTCTCAAGTTCTGGGGTCCGTGGGCGTGTACTTGGCTGGCGGTGATCATCGGTGTGTTTGGGAGGGAGCGTTGGGGGCCTTGAAGATGGAGGCGTGTGGTGCCACATTGTATTGTGGTTTCGATGGCGCACAGGAAGTCCATCCCTATGATGGCTTGCTCTAGCATGTTGGGCAGCACCAAGAGCGGCACCTGTACCTCTTGCTCGTCTAGTTTGACGCGCGCTAGCAAGATCTGAGTTATCTCGCGTGCTGAGCCGTCGGCTAGGCGTATCGGGATGCAAGCGTCGCGCAGGTCGTTGTCGTGGTCGAGTTGGCGGGCGAGGTCGGCGTTGATGAAACTTCGGGATGCCCCGGTGTCGACCGTGGCTTCCGTGCGCCGTCCTCCGATGGTCACTCTCGCCACTATCCGGCCGTCGTGTACTTGCAGCGGGTTTCTTAGTTGGTTGTCTGAGGAAGCGTCGTGCCCGGCTGTTCCCGTGTCAGCTGGGGTTCCGCGCTTTCCGCATTCCCAACAAAAGAGGATCAGTGGGTTGGTGCAGTCGCGAGAAACATGTCCAGGTTCTCCGCAGCGTCGACAGGCTGCGTGTGGGTTGGCGAGGGGAGGCAGGAAAAAGGCTAGGAATTCCTGGCGCTCTGGAGTCGGCTGGTGCGGAACCAACGGTTGGCTCGGTTGGTGAGGAGCTCTGCTATGGCTCGCGGCACGTAGTTCATGTCTACCCCGTACGAGAGGGCACGCTCTTCCAGTAGTTCGACGAACGACAGTGGGTCGTCCTGCCCGTCAAACTGGATTCCCCACTTTCGGATCCGTTCCGCCATCTGTGCGGCGTGACTGTAGTAATGGCCGTCTGTGGGGCCATTTCCTCCTGCTGTCGGCAAGATCCTTCTCATGGGCGAAGGCCTTGGCTCCGGGGGCGGGGGCTTCGGTAGATCTTCGGCGGTTATCGATGTCGGTGAGGTGCTGGCTTTGCCTTCCATGATTCCTGGAACTTGTAGGCTGAGTTTGGGGTCCGTCTTCCGCTTCTCTGTTGGTGCTGAGGTGTCGGGCTGGGGCGATCTGGCTCGTCCTGGCGATCTGGCGTACTGCCGCTCGAGCTCCGCCAACCTGACCCAGGCATCGTGTTCGAGGGGCCCGGCGACTAGTTCGGCGAAACTTCTCCGCAAATCTTCCACGTTCCCCTCGCGGCTGAATCCGAACTCCTCCGCGAAGGACTCCAGCTCCTCTCGGCGACGTTTGTGTATCCAGCCGGTACTCACCCCTGGGTTGGCGACGAATTCTCCAGGGTAATACCCGCTGGCCTGTTCCTCTGTGTGGGATTCCATCGCTCCGATCGTTACTTGAGTTGGCAGTTTCGCTGGGCTTGCGCTTTTCCTTCACTAGGGCACTGTGTCGAGCTTCGCGGCTGACGCTTGGAATTTCTTCTCGGGGTGACGGCACTGTTCGCGTTTCTCTGTCGCTGTGTGGCGCTTTCGTCTGCTCGTTGCGCAACTCTTGCCGTTGATATTGCGCGAGGTCGGGGTTTTCTTTGGGTTGTTCTCTTGTGTTCTTGCTCTAGCGGCCGTGGGGTTTTATTCCAAAACCCTCGGTGACGTTCCCTTGGGTCCCTGCTCGGGCGCCTCTTGTGATGGACCTATTTAAGACTGAGGTAAGCTCAGGGGTCAGGGGTCAATCCACAAGAAATTTGTAGAAATGTGATGGAACCTTAATGGCGGCGTCAGGGGACGGCCTGTCGCAGAGAGGTGGATCGGGGCTTGGGCGGGCGTTGCTAGCGTTGTGTGTGTGAAACGACCGTGTGGACTCGGGGCGGGGCGACGTCGGTGCCTCGGCTGATTGGGGTGAACTTACGCAATCGGGTGTTTTTACTTTGAAAATTTGACACTTTATTGTATTTCTTAGCGGTTTAAATGACTTATTTTTAATTGGGCGCCGATGTCTTCTGGTGAGTTCCGGGTACCGCGTCTGTACTCCGGGCCGGGTCTCTGCGTAAGTTGCTTTCTGGTTTTCAGTCGGCGTCTATTTATACGCCAATGGACGCTGTGTCAGCGGGTTCAGAAGTGCACTTCCGCGTCGGGGTGCACTTCGTCGTTCTGGCGATCGCGGGTTGACCTAGTTCTGTCCCTTCGTGTTTTTGGCGAGCTGGCGGGTTTGCTGTTGGGTGCTTGTCGTAGGCTTCCGCGGTGTCATCTTTTTGTAGTCGATGAACCCGGAAGACTGCGCCTGGCCGGTTGCTTGGTCTGGAGTGGTGGAAGTCCGCGCGACCTGGTGTGTTTGGTCAGCGTTATGAAGACGGCGCGTGTCAATCGGCGGCTATGTGTGGAGGGGAGGTGTTCGTGTAGTAAATCAATTTACGTTGGGCGAGGTGTTGCAATTTAGTAGCCGGGTTTTTATTGGGCGTTGGGAGAGGCGAACCCTTTTGGGTTCGTTACACCCTCCCCTTTCTTCCCCGACGAGAGTCACGAAGACCCGTGCGTGGGGCGTGCGGCGGTGGGTTGTTGGCTCGGATGTATCGCCTTCTTCTGGTGAGAGTGCACTGATTGATGGGAGCCAGAGTTGCGGCTATTTAAGCCGTTCTGCAGGGTCCGTATTTGCGGAGCAAGCTTTTCTTCTCTCTTCCGTGTTGCACCGGGGGTGCGTTTTGGGGTCGCCGCCGACTTGCGATCATCTCGTCTCTTGCCTCGTTAGCGGGTCTGATTACTTCGTGGTCGAGGGGTTTGTTGTGCTTGCGTTGTTGTTGGCGTTGCGCCGCCGGTCGGTGTTTCGCTGACGTTGTCTCCCTTGGCCGGGTGCCCCGGGTTCTGCCGACTCTGCGGTGCCGCGGTCGGGGCGTCGGGTTGCTGTTTCATTGGTTTCTTCCGCGATGTCAGCATTCCTGTGTAGGCCCGTGGGCTCGTCGGGCTCGTGGTCGTGGAACTCTCTCAGGTCGTTGATATTCGCGGTCTTCTGTTTCCGGCTTTCCCAATGTTGTAATTTGGCGATGTTTGGCGATGGAAAACTGTTGACTCGGTAGGGGCCGTCGAACTTCGGAGCTAATTTTGCCGCGAAGCCCTCGGCGGCGTTGGAGAGGTGGTGTTGGCGTAGTAGTACCAATGATCCGATGGCGGGGCGCCATAGTCGCCGGTGGAGGTTGTAATGTCTCCCTTGCTCTTGGCTGGCTCTCTGGATGTTGTTTCGGACGATGGCGAATACTTCTTTTAGTCTCGTCGCTTTGCTGCTGGCCGTCTCTTGTGCACTCCCTGTCCCGGGCGTGACTTCGTCGTAAAGGGTGCCGTGGAGTCGGGGTTCTCTTCCTTGGAGGAGGAAAGCGGGGCTGAATCCGGTCGTCTCGGAGACGCTGGAGTTGATCGCCAATGTCATCTCGGGTAGGAGTTCGTCCCACGTGTTCTGGTGGTCGTCGACGAACTGTGCGATCATCGTTTTCACAGTCCGATTGGCTCTCTCCGTCTGGTTTTCTTGGGGGCAATACGGGGCTGTGTGTTGTAGGTCCACGCCTGCGGTTTGTAGGAATGTTTTAAACGATCGGCTGGTGAACTGGGTTCCGTTGTCGCACACGAATAGTTTCGGCACGCCGAAGCTGCTCAGTATTCGTTCTCTGAAGGCTCGTTCGAGGTTCGCTGTTGTCGCTTTCTTGAGGGGGTACCAGTTCGACCCACTTGGAGAAAGTGTCGAAGAAGACCAGTAAGATGGTGTTCCCAAGCTTGGACCGTGGTAATGGTCCGACGAAATCGGCACACAGGGTGGCGAAGGGTTCTTCGGCTTTGCGTGTGAGCATCCTGCCCACGGCCTTGCGCTGTGTGGCCTTGAACTTCTGGCAGCTTACGCAGCCCTGCACGTACCGTCGTACGTCTCGGTGTAGTCCTGGCCAGTAATATCGTTGCGTTGTCCTCAGGATGGTTTTCCGGACGCCGAGGTGTCCTGCTGGTGGTTCGTCATGGCATTCGCGGAGTACTCTCGATCGGCCGTTTTTAGGCACGCATAGTTTCCACGGTATGTGGTCGTCGTCGTCGGCTCCGTGTCCTAGATAGCGGTAAGCTGCCCGTTTTCGTGCGTGTAGTCCGGGTATTTATGGGGTTCGTCTTGGACTTGCTGGATCCTTTGTTTAAGCCAGGTGCATGCTGTGTCGTCTTCCTCCTCGATGCGGGAGAGGGTCTCCAATGGTTGTCTTGACAGCGCGTCAGCGACTACGTTCTGGTTGCCGGCCCGATAGTGCACGTCGTATTGGTATTGCTGTAGTTCGAGCGCCCATCTTGCTACTCTACCGTAAGGGCTCTCGAGGGTATTCAGCCACTTTAGTGCGAGATGAACGGTTATGACGTCGAATCGGTAGCCTTCGAGATAGCATCGCAGTTTTCGGATCGCCCAGATGACGGCATTCCTTGTCGGTGGCCGAGTAGTTTTCTTCTGCCTTGTTGAGGCGTCGACTGACGTATGCGATGACCCGCTCTTTCCCTTCGATCTCTTGGGTGAGGACTGCGCCCACTCCAAGGTTGCTTGCGTCCGTCTGCAGGGAAAATTTGACGTTAAAGTCTGGGCAGGCGAGTATCGGTGCGGTGGTGAGCAGTGTTTTCAGCTCATCGAAGGCGTCTTGTTGTTCTTGGCCCCATGTCCATGCTTTCCCTTTCTTCAGCAGCAGTGACATTGGTTGGACTACGGTGGCAAAGTTTGGGACAAATCTGCGGTACCAACCGGCCATGCCTACGCATTTTTGTAGCTCCTTCAGGTTGGACGGCGGCCTCAGATCCTTTACGGCTGCGATTTTGTCGGGGTCCGTGTGGATACCTTCTTCGCTGATCACGTGGCCCAGGTATTTTATCCGGCGCTGGAAGAAGGCACACTTGTCCGTGTTGACCCGTAGGTTTGCCTTTCGCAGTCGTGCGAAAACTTCTTTTACGTTGTTCAGGTGTTCCTGGAAGCTTTTCCCGACGATGACGATGTCGTCGAGATATGCGAACGCGAATGGTTCCATGTCTGCGCCGATAACGGCGTCGAGGGTCCGTTGAAACGTGGCTCCCGCGGAGTGTGAACCGAAAGGCATTACTTTCCATTGGTATAATCCTCGGCCGGGTATCGTGAATGCCGTGGCTTCCCGGCTGTCCGGGGCCATTGGTATGAAGTGGGCATTTCGGAGTCGCTCTAGTATGTAGTTGATCCTGGGTAGCGGGTACGCGTCCGGGATAGAACGCTCGTTTAGCTGCCGATAATCTACACACATGCGCCATCTCCCGTCCTTTTTGCGGACCAGGACGATTGGCGCGCTGTGGGGGCTCCGGGATGGTTCGATTAGGTCCTCTGCTATCAGTTGGTCGACCTGTTCATCGATGATCCGCCGCATGGCTGGATTTTTCGGGTAGTACCGATGGTCCTCCGGTGGTTCGTCGATTCCTGGGTCGGAAGTGTAGTCGGGGTTCTCGGGGAGGATCGTTGTGTCGACTTCGCGAGTGTATTCGCTTATGCCGGCGACGATGGCGGGTGCGTCGCTCAGGTGTGGGGTGCTCGTGTGTGTCCTGGGGGGTGCTTGCGCGACGTTGTACTCAGCGTGATGTACGAACGTGCGGGTCTCGATGCTAGCGTTTGACCAACGACTAGTTTGGGCGATGAAGGTTACCGACATGGCTCCAGGCGTGGTGCTGGGCCGCATGCCGGCGCCGTACGAGGTGTTGTCCGGGAGGCGTTCCATGATGTCGGTGACGGTCGATGGTGTGTCGGCTCCAGGTGCGGCGGGGTTCCGATTGATGCCTCGTGCGGCGGTGATCGCCTTTCCCGGTTCCTGCCTGAGAGGACGTGGGGGTAGCGGGTCGGTCGGTGTCGCAGGGGTCGTTTTCGCGTCGAGGGCGGTGTCGTCGCGTTCGTGGGCCAGGGTGGCGGTCGGAGGTGGTACCTCGAGCGCCTGGCTGCTGCGTGGCGGCTGCCGTTGCTGGGGCCGGGTTGTCTTCTCGAGGGGCGTCCTGGGTTCCTTTCCCATTGTTGGTGAAACCGCGTCGGTGCCCTCGGGAGACCGGCTCGCTTTCTTCGTGGCTTTGCTTAGTTTTGGGTTTCTCGGGGTGGGCCTGGGGCTGGTGTGCCTCGTTGTGGCCATGGGTTCTGTGTTCCTCGTTCCTTGTGCTCGTGTCTCGTGTCGTGGCGGAGGGTTCGTTGGCGGCGGGGGTCTCAAGTTCTGGGGTTCGTGGGCGTGTACTTGGCTGGCGGTGATCATCGGTGTGTTTGGGAGGGAGCGTTGGGGGCCTTGAAGATGGAGGCGTGTGGTGACACATTGTATTGTGGTTTCGATGGCGCACAGGAAGTCCATCCCTATGATGGCTTGCTCTAGCATGTTGGGCAGCACCAAGAGCGGCACCTGTACCTCTTGCTCGTCTAGTTTGACGCGCGCTAGCAAGATCTGAGTTATCTCGCGTGCTGAGCCGTCGGCTAGGCGTATCCGGATGCAAGCGGCGCGCAGGTCGTTGTCGTGGCCGAGTTGGCGGGCGAGGTCGGCGTTGATGAAACTTCGGGATGCCCCGGTGTCGACCGTGGCTTCCGTGCGCCGTCCTCCGATGGTCACTCTCGCCACTATCCGGCCGTCGTGTACTTGCAGCGGGTTTCTTAGTTGGTTGTCTGAGGAAGCGTCGTGCCCGGCTGTTCCCGTGTCAGCTGGGGTTCCGCGCTTTCCGCATTCCCAACAAAAGAGGATCAGTGGGTTGGTGCAGTCGCGAGAAACATGTCCAGGTTCTCCGCAGCGTCGACAGGCTGCGTGTGGGTTGGCGAGGGGAGGCAGGAAAAAGGCTAGGAATTCCTGGCGCTCTGGAGTCGGCTGGTGCGGAACCAACGGTTGGCTCGGTTGGTGAGGAGCTCTGCTATGGCTCGCGGCACGTAGTTCATGTCTACCCCGTACGAGAGGGCACGCTCTTCCAGTAGTTCGACGAACGACAGTGGGTCGTCCTGCCCGTCAAACTGGATTCCCCACTTTCGGATCCGTTCCGCCATCTGTGCGGCGTGACTGTTTTTTTTTTTTTTTTTTTTTTAATTCCATTTAATTGCTCGTATTTACATCTTATTTTATACTTAAAGCGAACTATATTAAAGGTTAGGCTATGCAAGCCCAACATGTGTGGTACGGCCGTGAAGCAATGCTTCACACATGTGCAGGCTTCGTTTAGACTAACTGGACTCTTGTCTGTTGCTCAACAGCGCGCAGTTCCCTCATAATGGACGCCGCGAAGCAGCTCGTCGCCTCCCAGTTTTCCGGGGACAGGAGCATGCACGGCACCAAGCTCTGCTTGACTACGGCTCCACCCAGCGCTTCTTCTAGCCGCTGACGCTGCGCTGCGAACCTGCCACACGAAAATATCGCATGCTCGGCATCCTCCTCCACGTAGTGCCCGCACCAAGAGCATTCTGCGGAGTCCGCGTGTCCGAAGCGATGAAGGTAGCTTCGGAAGCAGCCGTGACCACTGAGTAGCTGAGTCAGGTAAAAGTTGACCTGCCCGTGCTTCCTGCTTACCCACGCGTCGATGGACGGGATAAGCTGGTGGGTCCAGCGCCCCTTAGTGGTCGCGTCCCAGCGCTGTTGCCACCTTCTGAGACTCTCCTGTCTGCACGCCGTGCGTATCTGCCTTTTCGCCGCCGCGTCCATTCCTCTGCCATGTATTTCCTGGTAGTATGTGGACCGTTCCTCCGCCAGGAATTCCAGGGGTGCTATGCCCGCGATCACGTGTGCTGCCTCGTCCGAGACCGTTCGGAAGGCACTGGTGATCCGAATCGAAGAGAGGCGGTGCGTGGCTGCCAGACCCCGTGCGTAGCTCGCTGTTCGAAGGGCCTTTGCCCAGATTGGCGCCGCATATAACATCACCGATCTCGTGACACTCGTTAGCAGTTGTCGCCGCCATTGCTTTGGTCCTCGGGTGTTCAGCATTAGCCTCGAGAGCGCACCGTTGGTGGTCGCCGCCTTCGTGCCCATGTAGGCCAAGTGCTCCCGAAAGCAGAGACGTGTGTCCACCAGGACACCAAGGTATTTAATAGCGCGCTTAGACGAGACCAGGGTACCTGCCACTGAGATGTTGGCCGTCTCAACTTTCTTCCGGCTGGATACCAGCACTGCCTCTGTTTTGTGGGGTGCGAGTTCGAGCCCGACCAGGTCCAGCCACTGTTGAATGCGCGCTATCGTTTGGTTACAGGTCGTTTCCACGACGGACAGGTCTTTTGCCACCACTAGGACAGCCACATCGTCTGCAAAACCCACCATGTGTACTCCGTGGGGGAGGCTGAGTCGCAAGATGCCGTCATACATTGCGTTCCACAGAGTGGGGCCAAGCACTGAACCCTGCGGGACGCCTGCCGATACCTCGTATTCCTCCGTGCCAGCCTGCGTGTCGTACAAAAGCAGCCTTCTCTCAAAGTAACTTTTTACCATCCGCTGCAGGTACCTGGGTGTGTCGAAGCTCTCCAGCGCCCTTAGGATGCAGCTCCACCTCGCCGTATTGAACGCGTTCTTAATGTCCAGAGTGACTACTAGGCAATACTCTTTCCCGCCGCCTTTCCACCGAGTGCCGGCAATTGCACCGGAGGCAATGTCCACCACCTTACGAACGGCGTCTATTGTGGATCGGGCCTTGCGAAAGCCGTATTGGTGCGGTGAGAGGTCGCCAGCCTCCGCGATGGAGCGTTCCAGTCGCGCGCAAATCACCTTCTCAAGCAGTTTACCCGCGGTGTCGATCAGGCAGATAGGCCTATATGACGACGCTGTCCCCGGCGGCTTGCCTGGCTTGGGAATAAGCACTAGCTTCTGCCTTTTCCACCTCACAGGGAACACTCCTTCCCGAAGGCACTGATTTAGCAGCTTCGCAAAGATGTCCGGACGCGTGGAGAGGGCGAGCAAGAGGGCTCTGTTCGGGATAGAGTCCGGACCAGGAGCCTTGTTTGGGCTGATGCTCCTGGCTGCGCGTTCGACTTCCTCGATTGACACCTCCTCGATGTGTGCCTGACTGTGCGGTTGCAGTGTGAGGCAACGGGCATCCCCGATGTAGTCAGCCCTGTGCGGAAAGAGTTTCTCCACGATGGATCGTGTCGTGTCGGTGTCCGATGGGGGTGCCTGCCTCTTGGCGCAAAGTTTGTTCGTCACCAACTTGTACGCCCTTCCCCATGGGTCCTGCTCTGCAGAGTCGCATAGCTTGAGAAAGCACTGGCGCTTGCTATCCCTAATGGCCGCCTTGAGGGCCCTTCTGCAGTCCCTAAACGTGGATTGCCATTGCGGAAAGGCATTGCTTCCGCGCGAGCACTGGTAGCGGCGTCGGGCTTGGTTGCATTCCCGGCGTAGCGCGGCAATGTCCTCGTTCCACCAGAACACAGGTTGGTGGTGGCGACCGTAGTTCTTCCTCTGCGCCATGGTGGCATTGCATGCTGCCTCCAGATGCTCCATGACATGGTTGGCCATGCATTCAGCATTTCCATTCGCCGTGAGGTTGGACATAAGCTCCATGAACAGGACCGTATTGAGCGTTTCGGCGCGATAGCATCTCCATCTGGGCGCAGCTGTCTCTACGCTAGACATCTGTTGGCCTGTATCCCATATAATTGCCCTGTGGTCGCTCCCTGTGTAGATGTTGCTGATGCTCCAGCCCGATGAATTAAAAAGTGAGCTGCTGACAAATGTAAGGTCGATGACCGATCCTATTCCTGCTCTGGAGAAGGTATGCTGGTTTCCCTCGTTGAGGAGCGCGATGTCTAGGGGCGCAATGATCTCCAGCAGAGCTCTACCTCTCGCATTCGTCGCCACGCTTCCCCACTCTTCAGCCCACGCGTTGAAGTCCCCCCCAATGGCTACTGGGTGACGTCCTCTAGCATCAGCCGCTAGGTTGTCTAGAGTACCTGCGAACTCGGAGAGCGTCAGGCTAGGGGCAAGGTAGACGCTATAAATCCACACACCTCCGACCTTGGCGCGCACAAACCCAGCAGCAGCGCTTGAGAGGGAAAGCTGTAGTGGCGTGGCCCCGCATAGCCATATGGCGGCCTTTTTGGTGGCATCCAAGATGAACCCAGGGGACTCCCTAGTTTGATATGGCTCGCTGAGGATGGCGAGGTCAATTGCCAATTCTCTTATGGATTGGCTCAGCAGGTCTTGAGCCGCAGCGCAGTGGTTGAGGTTGAGCTGCATAACCTTCATTATTGCGCCGTCAAGCTGGGCACGCTCCTGGCTGCTGGACATCACCTGCTACCCGCATAATGTTTCGTCTCATTGCTATTGTTAGCGGTGCAGATGAAACACCGCGGATCGCTTTGGCAGGTTGCCGCCTTGTGCCCGTTCCCGCCGCATCTGAGGCAGCATCCGGTGCGATCCACCGCGCTCTTGCACCTGATTGCTAGGTGCCCAAACTCCAGACACCTGTAGCATCGTCGTTGAGCTGTCCGCTCCCGGATCCTACAGCTTGTCCATCCGACTTTAAGTTTGTCCACCATGAGCAGGGCTCTTGCCTGCACGGGCGGCAGGCACACAACTGCCAGTTGCGTACCAGCGAACGATGGCCTCAGGCTTTTAATGGCGCTGGTGTACCCGAGTGGGTTAGTTCATCCTGGGACTGCGCCGGCGGTTTGAGCTGGGTCGACGCTTGTTGAAGCTTTGTGCCCCTCTGCCTCTTTGTGGGCTCCGCAGCCATTTGAGGCGACTCGCGCAGCCTCTTTGAGCCGGTGTGCGGCGGCTTCGCAGCTGTTTCGCAGCACCCAATTGTCCTGGTGTGCAGCTTCTCGAAATTGTTGACCACCAGGGCCTGAAGGGTTACCACTCTCAGGGCTAAATCCTTCATTACGTTGTCCACATGCCGCTGGTCGTTCATCCTCTTGACCAGCTCATTGGCCCGAGTACCCAGGTTTTTTAGCAGCTCTAATGGGTCAGAGTGCGGTCGCTCCTTCTCTTTGCCATCCGGGCCGGGCTTGAACATGCTCGAGCCCTGAGCTTTCGCAGGTGCTGACGGTGGTGGGGATCTGGTAAGGGTGTTGCGCCTACCAAAGACTGCGTCCTCAGTCATCTTCTCAATCTGTGTTTTTGGTGTGTGAGGGGTGTTTTCCATGTAAAAAGAATCTCCACTCGAGTTCGTTATTCCTGGCCGCAGTACGTAGTCACCGTGGTGATCCCATGGGTGTCTTTCCGTGGAGTGAGGTCCATGCGAGGGTTGACCCTGGGCCTTATGAGCACCAGGGTTCAGAGCCAGATCGGTGCTAGTTGGGATATGGATCAACCAAGCCTACGCAACCACCATAGTGGGACGGCCAGGAAGCGTTAAACGAGGCCTGCCAAGGTTTTAACGAGACGGGGGCGGTGGAGACATTAACCTATGAGCCATTTCAACAGGGGTTCAGCCTGCCTACTCAGGTCATAGAATGCCGACGCCGTCAGCCCACAGTCTAATGTACGTAAGGGGGTTCCAGTGGGTCGTACGTAACACCTTACTGGTCTCGGTGTTACGGGCGGTATAGTACCTACCAAGGCGCCTATGGCGCCGATGGGTCCACTCTAAAGGCTTGGCCGGGAATTTCTTCCAGACGATAGTCGCTGGGGTTATACCGCCCCTTCTTAGAGGGTGGAGGTTAGAGGGTGCGCCGCCGTAGCGCTGGGGTTGGCAGGAGGACAGCTCCGGGACCCGTTGTGTACCCGATGGCCTTAGAAAGCGCCGATGTGCAGTGTGAGCCTCTACAATATCCCCATCAGTTCCACTTTGCCACATCCTATAGACCCGCGGTGAGGGGGCCGAAAAGTCGTGGTATACTTCTAGGATGTATGATGCAGCGCCATCTGCCGGTGCTCGTCTTCCTCTACGTGCTACGTAGCAGCGCCCTCTGACGGTGGGACACGCCTGCGATGAGTAGGCTATCGCCGTCTTGTAGCCCTGGTCAGCAGCTGTTGCTCTGATCAGGAAAATAGACATACGGAAAAACGTGGAGCTCATCCTAAAGAAGCTGAGGCAACTGGTGCATTATGTCGGGCCTTAGAACGGCCAACATACGCATGCTCGCGCGGTGCAGGCAACTCCGTTGTCTGGCATGGTAACTCCGTCGCCATCCATCTTGAGCCGGTGAGAGGAGGAGAGAAACTCACCCCGGGAGCTTCGTGAGTGTTATGAGTGAGTTGGAGTTTGAGTGACAAACCCCAAATTAGTTTAGCCATGGCAGATTGCTTTTAAATCCTGATTGTCGACCTTCTTGGGTTTGGACACGGTCTGCTCGGGCCAGGAGTCCAGAGTTAAGCTCAGTAAGCATCGCGCCCATAGGGTAAGTACGGGTGGATGTGCGCTCGCTTACCGTTGATCACTCTCTCTTTGAGTTATAGCCAGTCACTTCACTCAAGGGCTGCTACCGCCGACGCGGAAGAAAAGAACCGCCAGCCTGGATCGGAGGCGGGCACAACGAGGTAGAACGGTACCTCGTCAGCCCAGGTCCTATTCCACCCCCGGCGGCTCCGCAGACACACGGAGCGCGGCGCAAACACAGGAGCAACGGAGGCGCGCGACCGACCCGGGTTTTTTCACAACTCAACTCAACTGCGGCGTGACTGTAGTAATGGCCGTCTGTGGGGCCATTTCCTCCTGCTGTCGGCAAGATCCTTCTCATGGGCGAAGGCCTTGGCTCCGGGGGCGGGGGCTTCGGTAGATCTTCGGCGGTTATCGATGTCGGTGAGTTTGGGGTCCGTCTTCCGCTTCTCTGTTGGTGCTGAGGTGTCGGGCTGGGTCGATCTGGCTCGTCCTGGCGATCTGGCGTACTGCCGCTCGAGCTCCGCCAACCTGACCCAGGCATCGTGTTCGAGGGGCCCGGCGACTAGTTCGGTGAAACTCCTCCGCAAATCTTCCACGTTCCCCTCGCGGCTGAATCCGAATTCCTCCGCGAAGGACTCCAGCTCCTCTCGGCGACGTTTGTGTATCCAGCCGGAACTCACCCCTGGGTTAGCAACGAATTCTCCAGGGTAATACCCGCTGGCCTGTTCCTCTGTGTGGGATTCCATCGCTCCGATCGTTACTTGAGTTGGCAGTTTCGCTGGGCTTGCGCTTTTCCTTCACTAGGGCACTGTGTCGAGCTTCGCGGCTGACGCTTGGAATTTCTTCTTGGGGTGACGGCACTGTTCGCGTTTCTCTGTCGCTGTGTCGCGCTTTCGTCTGCTCGTTGCGCAACTCTTGCCGTTGATATTGCGCGAGGTCGGGGTTTTCTTTGGGTTGTTCTCTTGTGTTCTTGCTCTAGCGGCCGTGGGGTTTTATTCCACAAACCTTCGGTGACGTTCCCTTGGGTCCCTGCTCGGGCGCCTCTTGTGATGGACCTATTTCAGGCTGAGGTAAGCTCAGTCACGTCCAGGGGTCAATCCACAAGAAATTTGTAGAAATGTGATGGAACCTTAAGGGCGGCGTCAGGGGGCGGCCTGTCGCAGAGAGGTGGATCGGGGCTTGGGCGGGCGTTGCTAGCGTTGTGTGTGTGAAACGACCGTGTGGACTCGGGGCGGGGCGACGTCGGTGCCTCGGCTGATTGGGGTGAACTTACGCAATCGGGTGTTTTTACTTTGCAAATTTGACACTTTATTGTATTTCTTAGCGGTTTAAATGACTTATTTTTAATTGGGCGCCGATGTCTTCTGGTGAGTTCCGGGTACCGCGTCTGTACTCCGGGCCGGGTCTCTGCGTAAGTTGCTTTCTGGTTTTCAGTCGGCGTCTATTTATACGCCAATGGGCGTTGTGTCAGCGGGTTCAGAAGTGCACTTCCGCGTCGGGGTGCACTTCGTCGTTCTGGCGATCGCGGGTTGACCTAGTTCTGTCCCTTCGTGTTTTTGGCGAGCTGGCGGGTTTGCTGTTGGGTGCTTGTCGTAGGCTTCCGCGGTGTCATCTTTTTGTAGTCGATGAACCCGGAAGACTGCGTCTGGCCGGTTGCTTGGTCTGGAGTGGGGGAAGTCCGCGTGACCTGGTGTGTTTGGTCAGCGTTATGAAGACGGCGCGTGTCAATCGGTGGTTATGTGTGGAGGGGGGTGTTCGTGTAGTAAATCAATTTACGTTGGGCGAGGGTTGCAATTTAGTAGCCGGGTTCTTATTGGGCGTTGGGAGAGGCGTTGTAGCGAACCCTTTTGGGTTCGTTACAAAGTTACATTTACTTTTTGCATTAATACGAAAATAACGAAAATGAAGAAATCTTAAATTACAAAAGTTCCTAGTTAAATATTCAGTATATTATTCCCTGTACCCTACTATGTGTTTTTGAGATCATACATGTAAGATTAATATTAAAGTATCGTTTATTAATAATGTTTTGATCGAAAAAGAGTACAAAGTGTTTGATTTAAGATGTGCAATTAATGATTCTGTTCTTCCGACTTTTTGTTCAACTTTCTGCTTCTACTTCCAACAACCGACTCCCATATCGATAACCCCTTATCGGCTAGGTCTTTTAAACATCGGTTAAGTCTGGTTATATCGGTTAGGTCTTATCGATGGTATCTTAAGTTCAAATGTTAATTTAGATGGGATAGTGTTAACTGCTTGATACACTGTCCTTTACATTCGGCCCTCCTGCTCATCTTCATCTGTCCCAGATGATAATATATCCTCGTTCTCTGAGAAAAAACGCCATAGCTTCATATTGTCACTGCTCGTTGCGGTGATGTTTGGACTCAGCTTGTGTAGTCTTGATATGGGTGCTGCTTCAGGATCTCAACTGTGGCTTTGATGAAATCGTCATCCTGCTGTGCTTTCTTTATCCGAGCTGTTAGCTCCGTCGTCACGAACATGCAAGTTAACGTACCCAATTCCATTGAGCTCTTATACGAGTTGTAAACAATCTTTGGATTTCCAAAACGAAAACAATTTCAATCTTGGGCCTCCGCCTAATTGATTTCTAAGATGTACAATCTCAAGTGCCCCCGCCGCAATCCCAATCTTTGACACTCGCCTAAATGGAAAACCAATGTTTGCCCACACCCGGCTTCTCATAAACAATCTCACTCCCGGCTTTCTGCAGATCCTGCACTTTAGGCCTTTTACAGTTCTCTCTTTGGATGACGAAATCCAATACTCGGGATGGCGAAATCAATTGAAATGTTTATAGAAAAACGATTCCCGAAAGGGATCAACGATGCAAAGATCAGAAAGTTCAAATCAGTCTTGATCCAGCAGCGACACCGCAAAGTCTAGCTCAATATTAAGATCGCGCAATCCCTTGCCCGGAATTCCTTTGTGACCCTCTACTTAAATCTATATCAGTGAAGTTCGAAGTAAAATAAAAACTTTTTAAAAACACAATCCGCTACCGCAATTGTTTAATTGGCGCCCAACGTGGGGCGACGTTGTCTAAAAAGCACCGAATGATAAAAGTGTTGCGTCGTGCCGAAACCCGAAGGACAATTAATTAATGGAATAAATCCTTCAAAATTAAAAACGCGGAGTGACTGTGTGATATAGATAAAAAAAAGTGAGATAAAAAGGAAACAAACCGGAGCTTAGGGTGTGCAAAAACAAATACAAATACAAATACAAATACAAATACAAATACAAATACAAATACAAATACAACGCAAAATACAAATAAAACAAAAAGCTAATCAAGGCAATTCGTAAATACAAAAAAAACCAAAGAAACCCAAAGTTTTTAAAAAACAAAACCAACAAAACCGACAAAACCAAAATACAAAGAAAGTGAAACGATCAGCGAAGCCAAAGAAGGAAGACCCCCAGAAGACCCAGCTGAGCAAAGAAATTTAAGAAGGAAGACCCGTTCGAAGATCTGCCAAACTAAGAAGGACGACCCCTACCGGATATTTCGTGAGCAAGAGTTGTATTAATAAATATATAAGTTCAATTAGGATATATAAGATTATAAAAACTAACATATAAGAAAAATTAAAAGTGGATCAGCTAACTTTAGATTTTGAAAAACTAAAAATGATTAACTCTCAAGCAAGGACCGATCTCACAGCAGATCTGGTCAAACAATTGATAGCACTTCAAATTTCACAAGTACAAGAGCAAATTGTAAATTTAAAACAACAAATAGAAACTAAATCCGATCAGGTATCGGATTATCAGGCAGAAACAATAGACGAGACAATAAGAGACGACACCACATTGAAGGTAATAGAATCCCTACCAATTTTCAATGGTGGATTAAACCAATATGTAGGATGGAGGGAAGCTGCAGAAACTGCAGTGAAGTTATATAAGAAAGGAAGTAAGCAATATTATATTGCATTAACAATTTTGAGAAACAAAATAACAGGACCAGCACATGACGCACTGACCAACCACGGGACAGTTCTAAATTTTGATGCCATACTTTCACGGCTTGACTTTGTTTACAGTGACAAGAGACCTATTTACATAATAGAACAGGAATTAAGCGTTCTCCGACAAGGGAACCTTTCAATTATAGATTTCTATAACGAGGTTAACAAGAAAATGACCTTGTTAATAAATAAGACAATAATGACTCACGGAAAGGACAGTGAGATCACCAAAGAATCAAATAAAAAAATTAGAGACAATGCCTTACGCATTTTTGTCACTGGCCTAAACGGCGGCATTGCTGAAATCCTATTTTCATTGAATCCCCCAGATTTACCGAATGCATTAGCAAAGGTACAGGAATTGCAATCTAATAACATTCGGGCCCAATTTGCCTACCAATTCAGCGGTCCCAGAAATTCAGGGAATAATAATTTCAATACCTTAAGATTCAACCAGCGACAACCTAGGACTAACAGTTCACCATTCGACCAAAAAAGGGATCTGCAGAGGAATAACATGTCTTGGGGACAACCCTATTTCTTGGGTAATAAACAACAAAATCAGGCCCCAGAACCAATGGAGGTAGACGAATCTATACAAATCCGGAACCGACAGAACAGCAATCAATTCAGCGGAAATAATAACAATAGAAATTATCGGGAGAATACTAACGGTTATTTTAGGAGAAATAATAACAATTATAGCCAAGCCCAGCATTTTAGGGCAAACGTAGTCCCGAATAATCAGTCTAACGACAATCCAGCGCAGAAACGAAAGCTAAACGAAATGTCGGAACAACCGGCTAATAAAGCAATGAGGATAAATAACATTGAGGAGGATCATTTTTTAGATCAGCCCCCGAAGTAGGTCTGCCCTACCTAAAAAGAGTAGACAAAAAAATAAACAGAGAATTAAAAGTTTTGATAGATACGGGAGCAACTTCCTGTTATATAAAAAAAGGAATTTACGACAATAAAAATGAATTACCAATCTATAAGAAAGTTGCTACAGTGAATGGGTTTTCAATAATTAAATATTTCCATAATATAACTATTTTCAACACAAAGCAAGTGTTTTATGAAATAGATGGAATGGAGGCAGATTTACTAATAGGATTTAACCTATTAAAGAAAATCGGAGCGGTTATTGATACAGGAAAGGGGACATTAAGTTATAAAGACAATGAGGAGAAACTAATATATGACGAGGTCCTTTCTTTAAACAAATTAACCTTTATAGAAGGAAAAACCATCCTTCCGTTGAAGGAATATATAATAAAAAAATATTTTGAAGAAGAAAAAGAAATGAAAAGCGATTCAGTAAAGGTAGAAGGAAGTTTATATAGCTTGGGATCAAAAAATCCTGAGCACGCCGACGAAGAATTATCCGTCAATAGTTTGGGATTCAAATATCCTGAACCCGCCGTCGTTGAGTTATCCGACATCCAAAGTTTTAATAGTTTGGGATTAAAATATCCTGAACCCGCCGTCGTTGAATTATCCGACATTAAAAGTTCGAATAGTTTGGGATTAAAGAATCCTGAACACGCCGTCGTTGAATTATCCGACAATGAACAATTTAAAAGTTTGGGATGCAAAAATCCTGAACGCGCCGTCGTAGAAATATCCGACATTCAAAATTATGCAAATTCTGAATTGAAAAAAATGAAATTGTATAACACAATAACCTACAAAGAGGACAATTTAGAAAATCTCAGAGAGAAAATGGTATCTATCATCGAAGAAGACCATGCCAATATAAATTTACAGTTACCGTTCAGAACGGATATAAAAGGAGAGATTAACACTGAACACGATAGACCGGTATATGGCAAGCAGTATCCATACGCTTATTCGGTTAACGATTTCGTTAATAACGAAATAAGTAAAATGTTAGATGAAGGTATAATCAGACCTAGTAAAAGCCCATATAATTCACCGGTAATAGTAGTACCAAAGAAGGGAGTAAATAAGGACGGAACTCCTAAGCATAGATTAGTAATAGACTTTAAGAAACTTAATGAAAACACTATACCGGATAGATACCCTATGCAAGATCCTTCAGTAATCCTTGCCAATTTAGGTAAAGCGAAATATTTCTCGGCCATTGATTTAGAGTCAGGTTTCTATCAGATTTTAATGAGGGAATCAGATATTGAAAAAACATCTTTTTCCATAAATAACGGCAAATATGAATTTCTAAGAATGCCTATGGGATTGACGAACGCTCCCAGAATTTTCCAAAGGGCAATGGACGATATACTTAGAGAACAAGTTGGGAAAACTTGTCACGTTTATATGGACGATATAATAATATTTTCAAAAACTATAGAACAACATTATAAAGATCTAATTCATATAATTCAGATATTGCAAAACGCTAACATGAAAATTTCACTTGAAAAGTCTAAATTCTTTCAATTGGAAACCAAATTTCTGGGATACATTGTTTCCCAAAATATCATTAAAACAGATCCAGACAAAATCTCCACAATACAAAACTATCCAATTCCTAAAAATATCAGAGAGCTACGTAGCTTCTTAGGACTAACAGGGTATTACAGAAAATTTGTCCGAAATTATGCCACAATTGCCAAACCTTTAACAAAATATCTGAGCGGAGTAAATGGGAAAGTTTCACGAAGGGCATCCAAGAAAGCATTAATACAGCTGGATGAACCAGCAATTGGAGCATTTAATAATTTAAAGGACAGTTTAATAGCACATATTGAATTAGTACAACCAGATTACAATAAAAAATTCACATTAACCACAGATGCATCGGACATAGCAATAGGTGCAGTTTTGTCGCAAGATGGGAATCCCATAACATTTATTTCTAAAACTTTAAGTAAAACCGAGCAATTATATGCTACTAATAAAAAAGAATTATTAGCTATTGTATGGGCATTAAAAAATTTGCGAAATTATTTATACGGAGTGAGTGGAATTGAAATACATACAGATCACCAACCTTTGTCCTTTGCAATGTCGCAAAAAAATCCAAATGTTGAAATGAAACGTTGGTATTACTTCATAGAAAGTTTCACACCAAAAATCATTTATAAGCCAGGCTCAACTAACGTAGTAGCGGACGCGTTATCCCGGATTAAAATAAATCATATGACAGATAGTGATGTCGACCAGACAGAATCAGAATCAGACATAAATACTCAGCATTCAGCAGAGAGTAGTTTTGAAAACGTCATTCAAGAGACTAGCAAGCCTCTAAACCAATTTAAACAGCAGCTACTATTAGCGCAAGGGAGATTCACAGTTCATGAGTTAGTAAGAGTTTATGAAAATACCCGACATATTATTGAATTTGATACGGTTGACAATCTGCTAATCATTTTAAAAGAATTTATTCAGCCTCACTTAACCACAGGAATACACTGCACTTTAGAAGATTTATACCTTATCCAAAATAAGCTAAAGGAAAACTTCATAAATAAATTTCTCTTCACGAGAAAGTTCCTCCAAGATGTAGTAAATTCAGAAGATAAAGCTATAATTATAGAAGAAACACATTGCAGAGCCCATAGAGGACTAGACGAAAATTACAAACAAATAACTAAGCTGTATTATTGGCCAAACCTGCACAAAAAATTAAAAGAATATATAAAAAATTGTGAGATCTGTAACAAAAACAAATATCAGAGACACCCTGTAAAAATTCCAATTGGGGAAGCTCCCATTCCAGCAAAAGAAGGAGATCAATTACACTTAGACATATACTATGCCCAAAACCTAACATTCATAACTTGTATAGATTCTTATTCCAAATACTTGGTGGTCAAGGAAATTCAAAGTAAATTAAACATTGAAAATAAGGTAATGGAAATTTTACAACACTTTCCGTTAGCAACATCATTAATGACTGACAACGAACCAAGCTTTACTTCAGCACAATTTAGATCATTCATACAAAGAAGTAACTTAACTATTTATTATGCTGATCCCAGACACAGCACCTCAAATGGTCAGGTAGAAAGGGTACATTCCACACTAACAGAAATAGCGCGGTGCATCAAGGATGAACTAAATCTAACAGATTATTCAGAAATAATAATAAGGGCGGCACTGAAATATAACCTGACGATACATTCAACGACCAATCAAATGCCATATGACATATTGTATAACAAAATAGAACACAAACATAATCCAATATTACTTAAGGAAGCTCAGACCAAAATGCTTAAGCTACATAACAAAGATAGAAGAGAAAAAGATTATAAAATAGGAGAAGTAGTATATGAAAAGAAATTCGGGGAAAGAAATAAACTTCAATCCCGATACAAAAAGCAGGTAGTTAAGGAAAATCGACCGAATAAAATTATAATCAACAATAGAAACAGAATTATACATAAAGATAACATCAAATATTAAATATTTTTTCCAGAAAATGTATGCGAATATACTAATACTGACTTTTGTTATATTGACGACTGCGGAAGTAATTGACTATACGCATAGTGACTATCTATTGCTCAAAGACGACAGAGACGTTTACACTTATGAAACATACGCTGAACTTTTCCATATTACTAATTTGAGTTTTTATAGAGAGATAATTGATAAAGAATCCAAATATGTCAACAAATCAATTAATTCAGACGATGAGTGGGAAATATCAATGGACTTAAGTCTATTAAAATTAATGATTTCAGAATTAGTTCCAAAACGGAAAGAAAGGGGAATAAATGAATTAGGTACCATTTGGAAATGGATAGCAGGCAGCCCTGATCATGACGACTTTTTGAAAATACAAAATAAAGTAAATGAATTAACTGAAAATAATAATAAACAATTTGTAATAAATTCCAAATTTTTCAAAGAAATTGAATTGCTATCAAATTCATTAAAGAATGTCATCTTCAATGAAGAAACGATACTGAGAAAGCATCGTTTAAAATTAATAACTTTTGACCTACTAAATTTAGTTGATACCATAACCCTCTTAAAAGTAAACATTTTCAATACAAAAATTTTAAATAAAAACGAAATAGAGGACATTTATAAGCATGAAAAACATAATGTTGAACTGTCTGATCTGTTGGACATTGCAACGGTTAAAATAATTCGAAATGCAGATTTAATAATCATTTACATAAAATATCCTCAAATTAAAGATATTTGCAAGTTTTACCATGCAAGAGCCATCTCACAAAATGATGGAATGTTAGTTATAAGTGAAAAAGTTTGTGAATGTAAGGAGAAATACTATTTAATGAATAATTTTAAAAGTGAAACTTTTAACAATTACGCACAAATAAATTTAAAGAGTACCTGTTTCACCAATTTACTTAATGGCTTTAAAGCCAACTGCACTAAAAAAAGGGAAAAAAACAAAGAAATAGACATCATTCAGGATGGTGCCATATTAGTTTCAGGCAAAAATATCGTAGACAATACTACTTTGTTAGGATCGTATCTCCTTATATTCAACAACACAATTGTAATAAATAATATAACCCACATAAATGATAAGGGTAAAATTCTAAAATATATATCGCATCATAGATATAGCGATTTTGAATTAGTTGATTATATACAATCGAATGATAAGCAATTTTCTTTTGATAATGTTAATATTTTAAATCCCCTTATAACATTAGGTAATACGGCCTTACCATTAACAACATTATTTTTAATCATTTTGATATTGTTAATGTTATTTTACTTCGGCTATAAATTAACCAAATTTGTACTTATTAAATCAATAAGAATACCGTCAGAAGAAATAGTGGAAAGCAACATTCAAATACTGTCAGAAGAAATTAGAGCTCTATCAGAACTTCAAAATGTATCGGGACGAAACATTTAAGAATGGGGGGAGTTAACGTACCCAATTCCATTGAGCTCTTATACGAGTTGTAAACAATCTTTGGATTTCCAAAACGAAAACAATTTCAATCTTGGGCCTCCGCCTAATTGATTTCTAAGATGTACAATCTCAAGTGCCCCCGCCGCAATCCCAATCTTTGACACTCGCCTAAATGGAAAACCAATGTTTGCCCACACCCGGCTTCTCATAAACAATCTCACTCCCGGCTTTCTGCAGATCCTGCACTTTAGGCCTTTTACAGTTCTCTCTTTGGATGACGAAATCCAATACTCGGGATGGCGAAATCAATTGAAATGTTTATAGAAAAACGATTCCCGAAAGGGATCAACGATGCAAAGATCAGAAAGTTCAAATCAGTCTTGATCCAGCAGCGACACCGCAAAGTCTAGCTCAATATTAAGATCGCGCAATCCCTTGCCCGGAATTCCTTTGTGACCCTCTACTTAAATCTATATCAGTGAAGTTCGAAGTAAAATAAAAACTTTTTAAAAACACAATCCGCTACCGCAATTGTTTAATTTGCATGTCTGCGGAAAACGACTGAGACAGTCCACGTGTCTCATTCTGTCCCCTGGGCGGTGTACTACTTTGAATGTAAAGTCCTCCATATACAGAATCCACTGGGAAACTTCTCTGGGTATATCTGCTTTCGTTGTTGTCTGCTTAAACGCCGCACAGTCAGTGGCAAGATCAAATTTGATCCCCAACAGGTAGTGACGAAACTTCTTGAGTGCGAGGTACGCAGCTTTGACCTCCAAATAGTAAATCGGGTGGAAATTGCCATCAAACTGCTGCAACAAAACTGCTCCGAAACCTTCTTTGGATGCATCCGTGTGGAGTTCCGTTGGCGCTTCTCGTGAGTATAAATGTAATACAGGTGCGATTACAAGCAGATTCTTTAAGGTTTGTAGCGACTGTTGCTCTGCTTCGCCAATGTTGAAAACTGCTTCCTTCCTGAGTAGATTCGTGAGCGGCCGGGCAACTTGTGCATAGCCAGGGATGAACTTTCTGAAAAAGCCTGTGAGTCCCAGAAATGCTTGAACTGCTTTAATGTCTTTGGGCGTAGCAAACCGACTGACAGCTGCTGTCTTCTCTTTGCCGGGCCAGATTCTCCCGTCCTCAATGATATGGCCCAGAAAGCTAATGCGTGGCTGCATGAAGCTACATTTCTTCCACTTGATCTTTAGGCCAAACTTCGCAGCTGTCTCCAGAACCAACTTCGTCTTCCTCATGCACACCTCGGGCGACGCGGCGTAAACAATTGTAAAGTAGTGATCCTAGGCTGGGGTCAGTCTCAGTCTGCCCAGGGTCACCTACAGTTTATTTGTAAGTTGCTGAGACGTTGAGACTGGGGGGGGGGAAGGCGGGTCGTTGGCGCATGGATCGCCGAGCCGCCGTCAACGACGGGGCCTTCGGGAGAAATTAGGGGGGGAAAGCGGGCGTGGGGCCGGGCGGCGCGAAACTCACCCGAGACGCTGCACTCCCCGACTTCAGCAGGGTAAAACCCCTGTTGCCAAGGTCGAGGTGGGCCGCGGGTCCGGGGAGGTGAAGGAAAAGGATAAGGGGGGGGCGCCTCTGTCGAAACGCGTACCACTTCTCACTCCAGCAGGGTAAAACCCTGTTGCCAGAGTCAGAGCGGGAGCGTAGTGACCGAGAACAGTCAGGAAAACGGATGGGGAGGGGGTGGAGAGATGACCGCAGTCGGTGGTCCGACCGGAGAAAACAAATGGAAGCCAACGCGTTCTTAATTCTATGATCGAAGTTTTATTGGATCGATTCCCCTCGCACTCCCTCCTACTCCTACTACTACCTTGGCCATCGGCCAGCTCACCCGCGGATCCGGCGCCTGTGTTCCCGCAGCTCCTCCATGCTTTTCTCTCCTCTCTGGCGCGCGGCCGTTCAACACTTTTCTTTATCTCTTCACTTCGATGTCCGCGACGTTCCGTCTTCGCTCACTTCCAAGAATCGACTCCTTCTCTCGCCACGGTCGCTCGACGTTCTCCCCACGCCTCGCGCTCGTTTTCGGGCCAACGGGACTTTTCCGAAAAAGATCCGCTCTGCTGCCGGCTGAGCATGGCTCTCTCTCCTCGCCGTCTTCTTTGCGGTTGTTCCGTGTGAGCTGGCCGTTTGGCGGGATTTCGGCTATGCAAAACATAACTGGCTTATTTACTACTATAGCATATGATTGTGACTAATCCAATTATTATTATTATTATTATTATTCTTGTTACTATGTGAGGGTCCCAGTATGGGTCCTCACACCCTCTCCTTACTTCGGGGGGCCCGTGAGCGAATAGTCACTTTGCTCGTCTTGCTGATGTGGACCTGGAAGAAGGTGTTGCCCGCCTCTGCCAAGAATCGGACATCTTTACGCCGCGGGTTGACGAGTTGTGCCAGGAGCCGGGCTTTCAGGGTGTCTGGCAGCCGGCCGTCGGGCGTACGTACTCTCCAATCCGCCTCCCCAGTCACCCAACGAACGGCTGGGTTGGGGGTCGACGTTTCTGGTATCTCCGGACGGCCGCCGTCGATATGTAGGATGGCGTCCAGATCGCGGACGGCCGGTAGCTCTGCGTCTTCGGTGGCGATGTCTTCGGGACGCAGGATGGCGTCAAAGTTGCTGACGGCCGGTAGTCCTGCATCCTCGGGGGCGATGTCTTCGGGACGCAGGATGGCGTCAAAGTTGCTGACGGCCGGTAGTCCTGCATCTTCGGGGGCGATGTCTTCGGGACGCAGGATGGCGTCAAAGTTGCTGACGGCCGGTAGTCCTGCATCTTCGGGGGCGATGTCTTCGGGACGCAGGATGGCGTCAAAGTTGCTGACGGCCGGTCGTCCTGCATCTTCGGGGGCGATGTCTTCGGGACGCAGGATGGCGTCAAAGTTGCTGACGGCCGGTAGTCCTGCATCTTCGGGGGCGATGTCTTCGGGACGCAGGATGGCGTCAAAGTTGCTGACGGCCGGTAGTCCTGCATCTTCGGGGGCGATGTCCAACCCGTCTATCCGTTCGAGAAGGTTGAGCGTATCAAGGGCCCCGAAGAGTGCCGGAAGCGGTGGCTCTTCCCAGCGGAGCACCTCTTTTTCGAACTCCGTCGGCTCGAATTGCTGGCGGTATCCGCGTGCGGTGGCACCTGGCAGCCCGTCAGGGATAGTGATGGCCTCTGCCCCCTCGTCGGGGCTCGGACCCGGAGCGGTGTAGTCGGCTGCTTCTCCTACGGTGGCGTGTCCAGGGCCCTGCGCGTGCTCTTCGGCGACCTGGTCGGGGTTGACCTGGCTGGGGCCCTGAGCATGGGTGAACGTGGCTCTGGCGGCGTTGCCAGGGCTTGGGTCCCTGTACGTCTGGGCCACGTCTCCTATAATATTGACGTGATCGGGGTCTGAATCGTGCCCCTCGATGATCTGGTCGATGCGGGGCCAGCTTACGACGTCGCCGCATAAATTTTCCCAGCTGAGGACCTCTGGGTGGACTTGGAATTCTCGCGGAGTGGGGCGAAGAATCAGTTCCTCGATGATCTCCCAGTCGACTGGGGGCTCCGGCCTGGCTTTTGTCGTAGTTCTCCGTCGGCGGGGGTCTCTCGCATTCGATGAGCTGTGAATAGGAATGGACTGGTTGACTACAGGCAAGAAATACTTTGATACTCTATGAGTGCGGCGGAGCGGTTATAGACTTAATGAGAATCTCCAAAATGTCGGCCTTGGTTGGTCCCTTCGGTACAATCACGGTTGCGGTTTGCCCTTGAAGGAACAGCCACGCCCGCTTCGTTTGGTGCGTCGTTCTTCGAAGGATGTCCGGGTCCCGGAAGCGGATGTGTCCAGGAGAAGCGGCCACGCACGCCTCGTTCGGTGCGTCGTTCCTCGCAGGATATCCGGGTTCCTGAAGCGGATGGGTCCAGGAGAAGCAGCCACGCACGCCTCGTTCGGTGCGTCGTTCCTCGCAAGATATCCGGGTTCCTGATTGGTTTCGTCTCTGTGTATCCGGGGTGTCAGCATCGTCGTGGCGGTTTGAGTAGATCTGCGTTGTAATCAAGATTGTTGTATATTGGTTCGGTCAGGGTCGTCTTCACTGTCCGTCCTGATCTGGTCGGTCTTTTCGTCATCTTCGTCGATGGTCGGGTAGAACGCCTTCAGGTCGTTCAAACTGGCTGATCGCTGCTTACGTCCGTTTAGAACCTGTAATCGGACGAGATTCGGAGAGAGAAACTTGGTCACCCGGTATGGTCCCTCGAATTTCGTGGCCAACTTGGAGGCGAAGCCTTCGGCTGCTTTGGACAGAGTGTGGCGACGTAACATCACTTGGGATCCAATAGCCGGTTTCCATTCCCTACGGCGGAGGTTGTAATGTCGTTTTTGCTCCTCTGATGCTTTGTCGCAGTTTGTTTTTGCGATTTCGAACACCTCTCTCATCTGTCGTGCCCTGGTCTCCGGGTCGGCGATGCTAGTTCCCGTTCCTGGCGTAACCTCGTCGTACAAGGCGCCTGGCAGTCTTGGCTCGCGACCTTGGATCAAAAACGCGGGGCTGAATCGCGTCGAATCGGACACGCTTGAGTTGATCGCGAGCGTGATTTCTGGCAAGAGCTCGTCCCAAGTGTTCTGTTTTCCGTCGATGTATTGCGCCACCATCGTTTTAATTGTTCTGTTCGCGCGTTCTGTTGGATTTTGTTGGGGAGTGTACGGGGCAGTATGCTGAAGTTCCATCCCTAGCCTTTTGCAGAATCCTTTGAACGATCGGCTGGTAAACTGTGCCCCATTGTCGCAAACGAAGGTACGAGGGGTACCAAAGCGTCTTAGGATTCTTTCTCGGAATGATCTTTCCAGGTGTGGCGTAGTTGCCTTGCGTAGAGGCACCAGTTCGACCCACTTACTAAATGCGTCGAAGAAAACCAGGAGGACGGTGTTTCCATGTTTGGAGCGGGGCAACGGCCCAACAAAGTCGGCGCATAACACGCTGAAGGGTTCGTCAACTTGTCTGGTGAACATTTTCCCCGCCGGTTTGAACTGGCTCACCTTGTATTTTTGGCACACTACGCATTGGCGAACGTATCTGGCGACTTCTCGGAACAGGCCTGGCCAGTAGTACTTTTGGGCGACTCGTGTGCTTGTTTTTCGGATTCCTAGATGTCCGGCCGTCGGGTGGTCATGGCATTCTTTTAGTACGCGTCGTCTATGTTCTGCAGCGACGCAGAGTTTCCATGGGGTGGAGTCTTCTTCTTCGGGCACGGTGTGCAGGCGCCGATACAGTTGTCCACTCTCGCTTCGGTAGTCTTCATATTTGCCCGGCTGCTGCCTGATTCTCGCCAACATTTTCCTGATCCACTTGCACTGTGACTCCTCCTCCAGAGCTTGATGTAGTAACTCCAATGGTTGGCGGGAAAGTGCATCTGCTACCACGTTCTGCTTCCCTCGGCGATAGTGAATATCGAATTGATACTGTTGCAGCTCTAAAGCCCAACGAGCTATCCGTCCAGTGGGGTTGTCGATCGAGTTGATCCATTTGAGGGCGAGATGGTCCGTGATCACGTCAAATCGGTATCCTTCCAAGTAACAGCGCAGCTTGCGGATTGACCACACTATTGCCAAGCATTCCTTCTCAGTAACGGAGTAGTTCTCCTCGGCTTTGGACAAGCGTCGACTCGCGTAGGCTATTACTCGTTCCTCGTCCCTTATCTTTTGTGTAAGGACGGCTCCTAATCCTTGTTCGCTAGCGTCGGTTTGCAATGAGAATTTTTCAGAAAAATCAGGGCAGGCGAGGACCGGCGCTTCAGTTAACCTGATCTTCAACTCCTCGAAGGCTTTCTCCTGTTCTTCCGACCATTTCCATTGCCGATCTTTCCTTAACAACGCCGTCATGGGTTCTACTATTTCGGAAAAGTTGGGTACAAACCGCCGGTACCAGGAGGCCATACCGATGCATCGGCGAAGTTCCTTGACACCTGCCGGGGGTTTCAGGTTGCGCACTGCGGCGATCTTGTCAGGATCCGTGTGTATGCCGTTCCCGCTGATGACGTGTCCTAAATACTTCAGTCTGCGTTTGAAGAAGCTGCATTTGTCCTTGTTGAGTCGAAGGTTAGCCTTGCGCAGCCGCTGTAGAACTGTCCCAAGATGCCGCATGTGGTCCTCCACGGTGTGCCCGATGACGATAATGTCATCAAGATAGGCGAATGCGTGTGGTTCCATGTCGGGGCCAATCACGCTATCCAGTGCTCGCTGGAAGGTCGCGCCGGCGGAGTGAAGGCCAAAAGGCATCACTTTCCAGTGAAACAATCCGCGGCCCGGCACGGTGAACGCCGTGCACTCGCGGCTGGTTGGGGCAAGCGGAATTTGCCAGTAGCCGCTCTTCAGGTCCAGGGTCGATATGTACCTGGCATCTCTCAGCTGTTCCAATATGTGTTGAATCCTGGGGAGGGGATACGCGTCGGGGATCGATCGCGCGTTCAACTGTCGGAAGTCTATGCACATCCTGATGTCACCTGTTTTCTTGCCCACGAGGACGATTGGGGCGCTATGTGGACTCTTCGAAGGTTCAATCTGCCCTTCCTTAAGCAGTTCGTCGACCTGTTTATTAATGACGGCTTGCATAGCGGGGTTTTTTGGATAATAACGTTGTTTTATCGGCTTGTTGTCGCGCATCACGATGGTGTGTTCTGCAATGGGGGACACTCCGCTGAGGCCGTCGAATTGTTTCAGTTCCTGTTGCAACCATTCGGTGATCCGGGGTTCCAGGGGTTCGTCGTCTTCGGGCTCGAATCCAGGGGCCAAAACGTCGGGCAATTGGGATATACTCACGGTGGCCACTGTTGCTCCTTGTGTCCGTTCCCTGGTGCGCCTACGGCGGGGCCCGTTGTCGCCGATGCCGGGCTCGAATCGCACTCGTTTCTTGGATCGCTGCTGTACCTCGTGTACCCGGAAGGGGTTTTTCAGCATGGCTCTGTGGTCGAGGCCGGGGAGCGCCGATGTCCATCCGGGTTGGTATCCTGCCGGGGTCGAGACCTCGCCCGAATTCCTAGAATTCCTTGAAGGAACGGCCACGCACGTCTCGTTTGGTACGTCGTCCCTCGCAAGTTTTTCCCACCTCACCATCATGGATCCCAGGGGATCGGCCACGCGCTCCTCGTTCGGCACGTCGTTCCTCGTCGGTTCTTGATGCTGGGCGACCCGGTCTCGGCTGAGATTCGTAGGTTGATCCAGGCGGGCTGTGGATCCTATGTCTTGAGTCCTGGTATCATGGCTGTGTTTAAATTGCAGGCGCAAGGGGACTCCTCCACACTGCAGGGTCGCGTCTATTCCGCATAGGAAATCCATCCCGAGGAGGACGTCATCCAGCACGTCTTTCATTACTAGCACCGGCATCTTTACTTGTTGATCTCCTAGTCGTATGTCTGCCATCAGCGCCTGAGTCAATTCCCGGAGGGACCCATCCGCCAATCTGATCGTCGTTCGTACCATAGCTATACTCTGTCCGTTATCCAGCTCCAGGGCTTTGCGTTCGCTAACGAAGCTCCGTGTGGCGCCTGTGTCCAGAGTAGCGAGTAGGTCCTCTCCTTCCATGGTTACTTGCGCGCGAATTCGTCCTCTCTCCAGCCGCAGGGTTCCCTTTACTGCCTCGGGGTGGGATTGGCGGTCTTCGCCCGGTCCCCTGCCGAGTGAAGCGCCTGTCCGTTTCCCGACGAATTCCTGCGACAGCATTCGATGGTGCGTAGCCCGCGACGGCCGCAGTCCCAGCAGTACAAGACTTGGGGCTGTTTACACTCCCTGGAAAAGTGTCCGGACCCGCCGCAGTTCCTACAAGCATGCTGCACGTCGATTATGGGGTCGGCGTCTTGGAGGATGGTTCCATTCCTGACATCCGGCTGCTGCGAGTCCGTCGACCAATCCCTCACCTGGGTTCTATCGTGCCGGAGATCCTGTGTCCTCGCAGCCGCGTGATTCCTTGGTCCTCGTTGACCAGCCGTTGGCCCTAAAGTTTCCCGCGGATGGGTGTCTCGTGCTTGGTTCGCGTAGCCCGTGAGCTCCGACGGTCCCTTGTTACGCGTCACCTCGAAGTTCACAACCAGTTGCGTTAATTCGGAGAGAGAATCAAAATCTTTTCGTCTCGTAAACAACTGGTATTCCGGGAGCATGTTATCGTATATCCTTTCTAATTCCTGAGCCTCGGTGTATCCCGCGCGCTGCATCATTAGTCGAATGTCCACGAGGTACGTTTTAAACGCTTCTTTTGGTCGTTGAAAATGGGTTCGGATCTCGTCTTCTAGCCGTTGAAAGTACCGGGGAGGCAAAAAAACTCTGAAAACTCTTTGCGAAAGGTCTCCCATGGTTCTCCACTAAGGCGGCTCGTTCGAAACCAACTCTCGGCCCGACCGGTCAACAACACGAGGATTCCTTGTGATAAGTGTCGTAGATCTATCTTATAAGTGGCTGCCCTCTCTTGCACGTGCTCAAGGAAACTTAACGGATCGCCGGACCCATCAAACACGATTCCCCAGCGGACCATTTTCTCGGTGATCGCAGCGTTAAAATGCTCTTCGTTCCAGGTGGACCCCTTCGTTGGTGGGTCCTTGCTACCGTGCAGGTTTCTCTGCGCGGCACCGACGTCGATGCCATGGAGCAGGCTCTCTGCCGGCACAGCGGATCCCGACGCCACGATACTACGGCTACTGGCGGGTACGACATCATACGCAGCCGGGGGATGGGGTTGTAGGCTAAGATGCGCGAGTGTAGAAGGGCGGGGAGAAAGTGGTTTAACCTCTGGAGTCACGGCGACTCCGTACTGGGCCTCCAATTCCTCCAACCGAGCACGCGCCGTACTTGGTAAATCGGCCGAGTTTGCGAAGGTCGCGAGTCGACGTCTCAACTCTTCGACAGTTCCAGCGCTGTCTAACCCAAGCTCCGCGGTAATCATCTCCAACTCGTTCTTGCGCCTGACCGAAATCCACTTGACTCCCATGTTGAGTTGGTCCGGGTCACTGTTGCTGCACGTGGT